>NC_134850.1:69181673-69484704 GCF_965363235.1 Mytilus galloprovincialis | reverse complement strand
CTCTTGGCCTCTATATTTCAACTGAATTTAAGAGCATCTGGAAGGTACTTGTACTTTTTTATTGACATTTAATACTTGATACCCTGTAATCGAATGACTGGTTATTCATGGATAGCAATATATACTGATCTTGTCGGCGCATATGTTCTCATATAGGTTACAATTCATAATATTCCGATTAGTTGTTGCCCTTTCTTGTTTCAATACTTGAAATTCTGAAATTTAAATCTTACAAATTTGTAGATTATAAAATCATTGCAGTGTAACATCTACATTGTAAATTAGCAAATCTAAAATGACTACTATCACAACTTACAAAATTAAATTATATGTACAATATGTTTGTGTGCTGATATTTCATTTTACATGTACACCTATGGAAGCCAAGTGTTGTTGAGACATTTTGTTGTAAAAATTAACAAACTATGTATATTTAGATAATGCTTATTTGTTTTGCATATAAACACCTAGTTATACTAATGTCTTATGATTTTGGATTGTCCTTTGTTATTTGGAACATAGTAAATTATCTGTTCTTTCGACTTTGCTTTCCACGTAATGTTTCACATTATATTAACATGTTTGCATAAGTGGTCTTGCTGTTGACAGATGGACTGTGCAGGTTAGCTTATTGTGTTTATATATCTCAGCCTTTTGTCTAGATAGAAAATAGAGGATCTGAGGAGGGGGAGGGGTGTAAGCACGTAAACAACATTGAAGTTTTCAACGGTTTAGGGATGTAACTAGTCATGCTATCTGGGTGTGCTGTTTGTGTAGTTTGAACATTTATTATATTGGAGGTCTGGTGTCCATGTAGTCCGTTGTACGGTCCAATATTGTAGTTCTTGTTCACTTAATCGTAGTGCTAAAGATCCTTCTAAGGTCGTCTTCTTTGCTAAGAGCTTACCCAGAAGTGGTCAGTTGGTGATTGACAGCCGTTAAAATTCCATTTGTACGCGCAATTTTTAGGGTTCTATTATCTTTTTTGTAATGCTCTCTTAGTGTTTGTCCTATTTACTAGGTATCAAAATATTTTAATGTTTGGACTTTCAAAACAATTAAATACTGTGACATTTAAAATTGATATTTGCATAATATCGGCCAACTATTTATAATATCGGTTGGCGCTTCATGGTGTCAAATGATAGGTTATGTATATCGATTCTAAAATTTATGTTTCTATTTACTTGGCTATAAAATTTGTGTAGAACCTGGTTACTTCCGCTTGACCTTTCTGTTGGTCATATGAAACCGAACACCTTTTAAAAAATATGGCTTTATCAACTACAAGTTTTAAGAAATAATTTTTTAAACTTTCCTGTGGCAAAACCTTCTTTTAGAAGAAATCTGATTGTTTGAACCAAATGTACCATTTGTTACTCCATAAATCAGTGGGTTTTGTTGACTACTGTCGGACATACATGTTTATCGTTACTGTTTTAGACGAAATCATACAATTAGTTTTTCTTCTAAATTGTTTTACCCTTCATTCATTGAAAGTAATAAACGCCGTACGATAACCTGTATTTGCTTACATCCACGTCAAATGTTTTCTGGTAGATAGTGGTCTCAGTGACAATTATACAACATCTCCTTATTTTATTTGGATTTAACGTGAAGTAACTGCAAGTACTCTTAAACCGTTACTTTGTCTCTCTGTTATTTTTTTAAGTGCGTTTCGTGCAGATAAAATTGTAACCTTCAATCAGACAGGCACGAGAGTATACACCCAAGGTTTTAAAAGAGCAACAGCAATTTAAAACAAGGACAACAACATCATTTTATTTCCAAACTTTCTGTAAAATAAAAAAAGTTGTCACCTGAGTTGTTCAATAAATATGGCAAATATATTATTTTTCAGAATGTTTGAATTATGAGACCTCAAAGTGATGTTAATTGGAATCGTATATTTGAAAATATGAGAAAAACATCTCCAAAAATGATTAAATAAAAAACAAAATCGTTGTAGGTCGTGGAAGAAGACAAACACTACTTATATCAATTGACACTAGTTTTTGTTATTTGAATTAAAGTTTGCAACCCTTTAGCTATATCAATCAAATCGAAAAAAATAAATATGGAAATATTAGGAGAATACTAGTTATATGATAAATATTGAAAAATAATCTTTTTGAATTGCAAGATGTATTCAAAGTTATTCATAAGATATCAGCAAATATTGAAAAATAATCTTTTTGAATTGCAAGATGCTTTTCCGAAATAAATAATGTAATAAAAGTTACTTATTATGCGTTGATTTTAATATCCGCTTCTTTAATGAGTTTTTGCATGATCAATTATTGAAAATCAGTACACATCATTTCATCTTATCACAAATGTATTCAAAGTTATTCATAAGATATCAGCTATTATAGTAGGGCCAATCAAAATGTGCATAAACGATTATCATAATGAGGCGTAACATGGTATATATATATCATATTGAAAAGTTTGTATCAATATATGACATGATGAACTGGAAACTTGTATTCGGAGTTCAATTGATCTTGTTAACTGGTTATTCTGCATTAAAAGTAAAAACTCAAAATTATGCTATGAAAAAACAAAAGATAATTGATTCAAACGAAACAGTAATTGACATTGCGATAGTATTTTCTGAAATAGCATGTGCTCAACAGTGTTTAGGCACACCGACATGTTGCTCGGCTAGTTACGAAATAGTAACAAGGGAATGTCTGCTACATTCCTGCTGCAATCTAGAATTAATACAGCCGTCTGAAAATAGTATATTCATACAGAAAACAGGTAAGTTATCCTCTTACATATTATATTTCGTATGATATTTGTCTGAAGGTCAACATACAGTCTTATCATAGGCTAGTATATACATTATATCAAACTGTGTATATAACAAATGTAATAGATCATGCAAAACTTGTTCATGAATTTAGATTGAAATTAACAGAAATTATGGAAGATCTGATAACATCATCAAAATATCCACAGGACTGTGACATTAAAATGTGCCTAAATTCTAATAAATTTGTTTGATTCCTATCTAAATAAATATCTGAATATTGTGGATAAATAAACTCATCATAGATACCAGGATTGAATTTTGTATTTACGCCAGACGCGCGTTTCGTCTACAAAAGACTCATCAGTGACGCTCGAATCCAAACAAGTTAAAAAGGCCAAATAAAGTACGAAGTTGAAGAGCATTGATGACCAAAATTCCTAAAAGTTTGGCAAATACAGCTAAGGTAATCTATTCCTGAGGTAGAAAAGCCTTAGTATTTCTAAAATTAAAAAGTTTTGAAAACGGTTAATTTATAGATATGACCATATCACTAGTAATAATGATATTCATATATCACATTTCGAAAATAATATAGTAAAACAATAAAAGGTTACGTAGAATGCCAATGTCTAAGATGAAAAACAAAATTAATATTTTGTGAGCAACCCAAACAGATATAATTGATTAACGTGACAATAATTGGGATCCAGCAGTTAATAGTGTGAAAGCATACATTATATGTAATTTACACCTAACATCATAATAAAATTAATCCGAACAGACATAAATTAAATCTAACAAAGACGCCAACAAAACAGTTTCTGTAGTTGATAGTACGTATAATATAGTACAGTGTATTGAAACATAATGAAACATATTTTATGTATAAAGGATAAAACAGATACATTCAAATCTGCTCTATATCTTGACTTACATCTAGAAATTGTCAATGAAGGTCGGTTAAAAGCTAAACTTTATTTCAGCTTTCAAATTGTGGAATTGTCATTTTTACCTAGCAACAATCCAGCGGCACCTGCATATGGAGTATAGATCTCCCAATTGCAACGATTTTCTAGCGCTTGCATTTCCTATCATAATTTCCTTGATAGAGGGTTGCTGCCTACACGGAAACTATTAAACCAAGAGTTTCAAGTGGTAAAGTTAAAATCATCCCTTCGTAAATTATACAGACGCCATCACGAGTTGGTTAACAATTTCGGAATATCTGTTTCACAAGTGATGAGGGATATATTCCAATCGTCGAAACCACAATCCCGTCCTCTTGTCTCCGAATGTGACCTATACCACATGTGGAGCAGTATCTACTTACCCTTCCGGGGACCTGACATCACCTCCGGGTTTTGGTCGGGTTCGTGTTGCCGAGTCTTTAGTTTCCTATGTTGTGTTTCGTATATTGTTATTTGTCGTTTGTTTTTTTTTCGGTTTTTGCAAACCCGTTATTTTCAACTTATGGGTTTGATTATCTTTCGCCTCTCTCTTATATAAAAATGAGGAGATGTGGTTTGATTGCTAATGAGACAACTATCCACCAAAGTGCAAATGAAGTGGATGTAAGCAATTATTGGCTACTGTACGGCCTTCCACAATGAGAAAATCCCATATCGTAGAGTCGGCTATAAAACCGTAATACACTTTCCAAATAACTTACCAATTAATATAAATACGAGGGAACCGAAAATAAGACTAAACATTTCATGTGTCGAAAAGAGTCCCTTTTGACCAACCTTAATGTTTTTCCCTCACCATATATACATGGATTTATGATAAATTAGGTCAGTCTACATACAATTACAGATCATATTCGAGTGAATCATTTACTGGGATCCTGCTTTATTTAAAATTTCGAAAGGATAGTACAGTATAACTTAAACCTTTTTTCTGTAGTAGCTATTACGACTTCCTAATGAAACATTTATAATTACATATTGTCAATTGCATTTTGATAAAAATAATTCATTAAAAGTAGCCAGTAGACGTCGGTATAATTATACAATTTGATTTTGATTTTTGGTGTTTTAACGCCACTTTTATGCACCGCTTTTGTGCTATTTCGTGGCGGCCAGTTTTTATTGGTGGAGGAAGCCGGAGTGCCCTGATAAAACCACCGACCTTCAATAGGAAAACTGACAATCCTAGTCAATTAAGATTGGAGTCGAGTGCATCCGCACGAGCGGAGTTCGAACTCACAACCTCAGTGTTGACTGGCTAGTGATTACAGTAGTAACTACTTAGACCACCGACCCCCTATAATTATACAAGAAGCACATGCGTTTTAGTTCCTAAATCATGATTTATCATAGTTAATTGTGATTTTATCTTTTATATAAATTAAACATGTGTATTCATATATCTCTATCATATCATTTCATTTTAAAACAAAAAACAAACAAAAATAGAAAAAAGTTAAGATCATAAGCATAATAAGTATGTGTCACTTTTACAATATAATAACTAAATATTTCAATGTCTAGTTCTTATATAAATATAAATTTAAATATTAAAATATCCTTTTCTTAATTTTATTATAAAGCGTCACTGTGCTGTAAAATTTACTTCTTTTAATGAGTAAAAATAATTTCCAAACTTAATGTCAATAACGGTGTTTTATCTAAAATAAATGTCTGATCATGTAACACATATAAAAAATGTGGCGCGGCTTTACATATTTGTAAGCGCTCAACTGTTTCCTTAACGAGAGGCATACCGGCGATATTCGGAAAAAAAAAGAAAAACAAGAAAAACAACCATAAAAACCATAGCAGTTGAAGGAAGCTAGTTTAAAGCCCAATTTCAAGTAATAAATAAACAATGTTCTTTGAAATTAGAATGTCATTATTAAATCTTATTAACCATCTTGGAAATGTTTATTTTGTCTTTATTATAATTGATACTTTTCATTTTAATAGACAGATCTTCTCGTGAACAAGAGTGCCTAGAAAGTGTAGGATTCATCTATGATACAAGTGCAGATGTTTGTTACTACATTCGTCCAGAAGTTGTCGTAAATTTCACTAACATAACTGCCTTCTGCAAATGTAAGGGAAGCGAACTCATCAAGATAGATTCCCCTGAGAAGCAATTATTCATTCAAGAAATTCTACGTAAGCTGTTATACATTTTTTTTTAAATTTGATATATGTATATAGACTTGTATATAATCAAATTGAAAATAACAAATTGACCCATTATTATATATTATTTATTATTATTATTATTATTATTATTATTATTATTATTATTATTATTATTATTATTATTATTATTATTATTATTATTTGCTATCAAGTCATATATATGTTACAGGGAATTTGTGAAATCAGGGATTCTGTAAATTCACTGAAATTTCAGGGAATTTGTAAAATCACTGAACTAATTAGTGGTTTTATAAAATCCCTGATTTTGACTAGTGATTTTACAAAATCCCTGAAATAATTAAGATCTTTTTTACAGATTCACTGATTAAATTCAGGGAATTACTAAAATAAATTTATTCATTTTTATTAAGAATTTCTGTGCAAAAGCCTATACCAGTAACACTCAATAAGTTTGAGGTTAATCTAGCCTTTATTTTAATATTGAGTGAGCTGTTTTCATGCACTATACAACTGACATCCTGTAGAATAATGGCCCATGCACAGATGTCTTTAAATCAAGAATAAACATACACACAAAAAGTTACTTCAAATAATTGAGGTAAATTTAAAATGCAACATATGAAACCTGTGGGAAAATATGATATCACTACCTTGTTTGAAAGAAAGTTGTATATGTAGGTATAAGAAATTGGGTGGGTAAGGGTATGTGATCCAGTGGCAAATATTACATTCATATCAGAGCAAGATCATCCTATTGCTGCATGAAATTTGATATATAAAAAGCAAATAAGTGTTGTATTATTAATTTGATGCCTACAAAATAACATTGATATTAAAATAATAATAATTATAAAGACAACAGAAAATATAGGTAAGAAAAATTTGTTTTGTATACTTGCATGTTTATGAATAAGTTCTAACCAAGCAAAAATAAAAAAAAAATTTACTTACTTTGGTCATATATCAGATACATATATTCTATCATAAAGTGATATAACTTTGAATAAGTTTTTAAACTTTCTAGTTCAACTTTTTAATGTAGGAATGGAGTTCTTCATTACGGAGATTTGATCAAATCGTTTAATAACGCTATTCATCAGAGGATGATGTTTTAAAAATATAATGTATGTCTTGAAGACATGTACAGCATAGTTCAGAAAGTTCACATATCAATGTATATATCCCAAAGAATATGAGGCATTAAGTTAAAAGTTATACTTTACCCAATCTTATAAAAATAAGTTATCACTTGCTCCTCGATTTTTTATATGTCGCCGTGTGTTTAAAAAATCGAGGAGCAAGTGATGAGAACTTATTTTAATAAGATTGTACTTCACCACAACTAATATATTACACCATTGTTATACCAACATCCAAACATCTACAAGACACTGTACGCTGCCATAATCATATCATATTCGAACTCTTATTCAGGTAGGAACTCTGTAATAAGACCATATAGTATCACATGAATCAAAATATAAAGAGTATTAAAAAGTAATAAAAACATTAATCTACTAAATCTATTTTACAATCAGCAAACTGTGGCAAATATATAATTATATATAGAACGGGTGCCATATGTGGAGCAGGATTTGCTTACCATTCCGGAGCACCTTAGATCACCCCGTTTTTTTTGTTTGGGTGCGTGTTGCTCAGTCGTTAGTTTTCAATGTCGTGTCTTGTGTGCTGTTGGTTGTCCTTTGGTCATTTTCTTTTTTGCAATGGAGTTGTCAGTTTATTTTCGATTTATGAGTTTGAACATCCCATTGTATTTTTTGCCTCTCTCTTATATAATCGAATATCTAAATACACAAATCGCTTAGCTGGTTTGGAAGTATAAAAAGGAAAAGGACAACATACTGATCATTTTCAATCTACACAATCTGAATAAATGGGTCTAGGGAAAAGAAAACACAACAAATCATTTTTAACAATGTAAGTTAAAATAATCGGGTATAACATATGAATAAGATTCTTTTATTCAAAATCAAAATGATAATAATTCTTCATAGATTGTATACGTGTGAAGCGAGTGAATAACCTTGAACGGGAAAGTTAAAAGAAAAAAAAATCCGAAAGTCAAGAATGCCTAAAAACTGAAATACTGGAGGAGCTATATGACAAATTAATATTTAAAAATGGTCAACTTTACCTGACATAACTAGTTTCAATTTGAAAATAAGCATCGTAGAAAAAAAAGAAGGTATGTTATTGAAATAACTTAATCACTGACTACTGGGCTGATAATAAAAAAGTCAGAAATATTATTTGAAATCCCTCTGTGTGTCTGTGTGTGTGTGTGTGTGTGTTCCATGTTAACCAAATTTGTTGTGTACGCATAATGTTTTGTTCATCTTCATTTTTCATATCATTGACTAAGTCATCATTGCATTTCTGTTTCTGATGTCCCTTTTTATGTGTTGTTTTTTCAGGTTCTGACACATCTAACTTTGTATGCATACAAGGGAATAACGACAATCTTCAACTCAAATATCAATTCAACAATGGCTCTGAAATGACGTATTTTAACTGGGACATCAAAAACAATCAACCAGAACAGAATGCTACTGACCATTATATAGTTTTACGTAAAGACCAATTTTACAAATGGCATGACGTGAAGAAAGAAAGACCAAACCTTCAATGCATTTTCATTTGTGAAAAGTATTAAAGCGTTAACACAACAAGGTCGGTACGAAAACAGTCATCCGAAACAACTCATGAGAACTGCTTATTATTGTGTCCATAGTCGTTTGAGTACATTAAAAATTTGAAGTTTTGTCATTTCTTTTTTGTGGATGAAAATAGTAATTTACCTTCTAAAATCCGAAGGGTGACTGGGGTATAGAAATATGGTCACTTGGTCTTCTCCCGACCGGCAGTAAAACGCTTGCCGAAGTGGGGCGTCCGTTTGACTGTGCGGGATGTATCAAGTTCGCAGTCACGTCCAGTCAGAAGGGGAACGTTAAATCCGATGCCTCGTGTAAAGAGAGTGCCACGCTCTTTGCACGTTTAGAACCCTTACAACAACTTTTTGAGGGGTCCGTAGGTGGCCTGTTGCAAGGCAAAATTTCTGTCCCTATCCAATATACCCTCATTTTCCAGTGGCAGTTCAAATTTCCCCGACCATCATCCTAGATGGCCTCTATTGTATCAACCTACCTATAGTTTTTATTGTGAACTTGTTCTCGTCCTGAATATGCATGAAATATTTGCCACTGGACGTTAGGCAACCAACAATCTATCAATCAATCTAAAATCCGTGTACAACCTGTTTTTTCTTGATATCGGTTATTGATTTCACAAGATGACACAAACCAGACTGTCATGACTTCAAATCTTGAAGTTTACTTGTCATGTAAGATATTTGATATGATGCATATGAAAAATTCAAAAACAATATTAAGAATGTTTTTGCATTTTTCCGATTCACGCCATCTTGCTAAGGTAAAATTTACATTATGTATAACTTTTGGTACTTGTTTTTACCTTTACTAATTATAGTGCAATTGTCACTACCTAGTGGCACTCTTATATCAGAAAATTAAGATTTGTTTCGTTCTTGAATACTCTTCCTGAATATAGATTTTATAATACTTAACTCAGTTTGGGATGTATTAATTTTTCAGATTAAGCTGATATCTTATAGCATTCTTTATTCATACTGAAAACATCGTGGTAAGTATGTAAATGTGTGCCTCTTTTTCTTTTTTTTTTAAAGGATAGGTATATATGGATCTCATTTACAGTTTGTTCCTATGGTGTGCTGTTACACCAATGTCCCAGGTGATTGAAAGGTTGAGCGATAACAAATATGTTTTACCCTGCAATATTCTATAAGTGCCTGTTCCAAATTATGGGCCTGCCATACAGTGATTTGCATTACTTGCTGTCTGCAGTTGGCTTTCATTATTGTTTTGTCATAATTTAGACAGTTGTATTTTACGTTTGTATGGATTGACATGTTGGCATGCCGGGGTAGTTTAAATCTGAATATATGGAAATGGGTTAATCATTGTTGAAGGTCATTTGAAACCTTCAGTTGCTTAGATCCTCTCTGTTTTGGACGTTTTTGAATAGTTATCTCATTTCCAATCATACCATACCTCCTAATTTCATAAAAAACACATCGTAACTTTATTTTAATAGAGATGTACCGTAGTTTTACTTTTCGTTTTTTGTGCATTTAAAATTTTCTTTAGAAAATATTGTAAACATTAAAACATTAAAAAAATTTGAAATAAATGTTCCTTTCTGATGTTAATTATTTCATACATATTGTATTGGAACATTTCTTGTGTGAATAAGACAAAGCATATTGATATGAATTGATGTTATATGTTTGCGTATATTTTAATGCGATTTCTTTCTGGAAGTAAAAAGAAAATTAAGAGTCTGCGTTCTAGTAATAAGGCTATACTGTGTATTGTTATGAATACAAAAGGATGTTTAAAGCAAATGTATGTTTGACGGAAGATAATATCATTGATCTCTTTGTCTCAATCTTTGCAAGTTTAAAGACCTGATATGATATGAGACCCGTCCGTACAAAAACACTAAGCAAACATTTTGATTTCCTAGTTTATACACGCCAACTGTTCTTACAGTTGTAAGAAGTTTAAATCTAATTTGTTTTGTTAACTGCTGAATGAAATAACAATTTATAATTGTCGCGTGTGTTTTGATATACCCTCATCAGGAATGCTCAAACCTAACCATTTGGAACTAAGATATGTGCAAATATGTAACAACTTAAGAAGCTATATGCTCAAAATAGACTAGATATCGATAGAGGATTGCCATATTTTTATAAAGGTCAGTTTATCTGAGGGAGGGAGTAGGCACTTCAGTTTTTTTTTTAATATTTTTTCAAATTAATCAAAGGGGACATTAAAAAAAAATGTTAAAAATCATATTAAGTACAAAAACACCGAATACTGAATTGATGATTTACTGTGTCTCTCATATTAATACGAATGTTTGATGCAAATAAGCATTGTATATTTAATCGTGTTTGTAGATAGCTGTAGGAGAGCGTTTGCTTTGCACTGAAACGCCAAAATCAATTGCAGTATTTTTTCATAGTTAAGAATTTTAATTAAAAGATTTGTAATATTTTTTACAGTCTTCACATACTGCCAATAACTTTTATTTTGCTGTTACCATTAAATCTAAAATTCAAACACGGACCCCGTGCCCAATATCCATATTTTTTTGCCTTTTTAATATAGAAAAAACTTGAAGCTTGACAATTTTAGCCATTGTTTGAGATTCTCGACACGTTATGAATATACATTCTAGCAAAAAAATATTATATTATTGTTGTCAAAGGTTACTTACTCCTTGTGGAAAAGATTTAAAAAAAAAAAAACTTGAATCAGATAAGTGTCATTATCCGAATTTGTTATTCAACGTAGGACCAAGATATATTCTATTGTAAATTTTGAAATCCAAATTAGATTCTATTCCTAATGTCTGTAAAAGAAACTTATCATAGATAACAGGTTTAACATTTTGTACGATAGACGCGAGTTTCGTCTACATAAGACTCATGTAAGCCTACACCATCCATACAATAAACTATGTTTCCTTTATACAATGATTTACCGTAGCTTGAATCATTTGTTGCTATTGACTTTTGTATTTTCGTTTTTCTTGATATCAACATTGTTAATAATTCTATCTTCACCGGAAGTTATCCCTATTACATTGTTTTCAATTCTGGCAACATCTATTAAACACGTGACTGCGTTGCTAATCAAAATGTGGAACAATTCATCGTAAAATTATCGAAACAACATTTCGCACTTGTATGAACCTACGGTGTTATGAATCATGATTATTGCATTCCGGTAGTCTGTAAAGACAAATTCTCCATTTGGCATTGTGCAACAACCATTTATATCTGGTATCATTTGGAATGTCTTCATATCATTTAAATGAAGGGACCAATCTTTCCAAAGTAGTTATACATCTCCATAAAGATTCCATCTTGCTGTTCATGGTGTATCTTTAAATGACGAAGCAGGTCGTTGTCAAAAAAAGATTAGCGTTAATCATCACTTCTTGGACATTTTATTCAATTTATTTAATGTCTAGAAATACCTGAATGTCCGCGGCGAATCGTGTTAATGCTTGTAACTCGTTAGACATCTGCTGTAAATTAAATAGCTTTTTCTTTGATTCTTGACAAGATGTTCGTCCGAAAAAGTATATCATCTGCTGTCGTCGATAAGTTTTTCTAGAGCTTTTTCCTAAGTCTATCCAGACACTGATTTACCTCAGAACTAATGTTTGATATTATTATTTTGATATTGTCATTTTGCTTTCTGATATGATAATATTCATGTTGAAAATTACATCTTTGAATCATTTGACAAACTTATAAATAAACAATAATGGTAAAAAACCTAGGCAGTCTGGATTGGAAAGATATTATTTTACTTAAATACTTGTATAATTATTCTATTAGTTGGTATCAGGGGTTCAGGCAGGAGTACGCTCTTTGCAATGCTTTATTTTTACAAAATATTATTTTTTCAATAAACACATTTTCTTTAAGATAATTTTTTAAAGCTACAATATCTACCTGTCCACTTTGCATTTTTGTTCTGTATATATAATATTAAGTTATTAATATTATGATGTTTCTTAATACGTAGTTTTTTTTTATAATGCCCCAAAACAAAACTATGTCTTAGTAAATTGGTAGTTCAATTTGGACTTTAGTATAAATCCATCTATTAAGTTCTTCCCACACGACAAATATTTTCGGACATGTCCAGAATATGTGTTCTATGGTTTCTATTGAGTCCATACAGGAAACATATTTATTGTTTTGTTTAACTTTAATTTTGTAGAGAAATTAATTTGTCCCCAAAATTCTGTGAGTGATCCTGCATTGGAGCCTCTGTAATTTAAAATTTTTAGTTATGTAAAATGGCATTCTATACACTTTATTCCAGATAATATTATGTCTATTCAGGATTGAGGACAACTTTTCCTGTGATATGATAAATGTTGTTTTATATTTTAAAACAGTGTACATGTCTTTTGATCCTTTTGTAGATTTTGAAAATATTGTAATAGTAATTAGTATAATTGGCCCATAAGGCTTAAACATCTGTTTACATTTAAAATCAAGAGTTTTCATATCAGAATTAACTGCTGAAATTACACCCTGGTATATAAAAAAAAGTTGGTATCAATATTATATGTTTTTTGAAATTCCTGCCAATTCATTGAATGTCCATCATTATCAATTAAATCATTAATTAATCAGACCACTTTTTCAGTCCATTTTATTTGTACAGAGGGGCATGATTATTAATCTTAATTTGTTTATTATTCTAAATATTAGATGTGATAAAATCATATTCGTTCGTAACAGCTACTTTAGTTTGGAGTTCAGACCAAGCATTAAAAACCTCCTTTCAAAAGGGATTTTTTACATGTGTTCTTGGACCTACATAGAGCAGTACATTTAATTTCATTTGTTCCGGATAAGCCAGTAACTTATAATAATTATTAGTCTGTTTAATGATTCTTCTTATTCAAGTTAATTTTAATCCTTTTATATATTGTTTAAGTTTAACATGTTGTCCACCCAATTCATATATTTGAGAAATTAATTCTCTTTTAATTTTGTCAGGTTTACCATCCCAAATCAAAAACAATATATTATTAATAAATCAGTTAAGTGACTCTTGGTTACGTTTGGTAATGTTAAAAGTAAGTGATTAAGCTTTGAAATTATAAGACTTTAAATTATAGTATTTTTTCCAATTGGAGATAAATATTTGTTTGACCAACTATTTATTGTTCTCTCTATCTTTTTAAATTTGGTCCATAATTTAGTGTTTCCATTCCTTATAAATAAACCAAATATTTAATACCCAGGAGCGTCAATCTGTTGGAACTCCACTCCAATCTCCACTTTACACACATTGTAAATTGGCTATATTTCTTTTCCCAATCCATACTACCTTTGTTTTTTTCTAAATTCATCTTAAGACCAGACCATTCAGCATATCAGTCTAAAACAAAAAGAGATGCATCTAAGGATTCGTGTGAACCATCTAAAATAAGTGTGGTTTCATCAGCATATTGTGATATCAAAAAGTCAGTAGCAGTACCTTTCAGACCTGGGGTCAATTACATGCCAAAGTAATTAATTACATTTCAATTAAATTGATTTTTAAATGTAATTAATTACATCATAATTACATTGATTTTCAAATGTAATTAATTACATTACAATTACATTGCCAATGTAATTAATTGCATTTCAATTACTTTTATCCAAAGACATACACGTAAGAGCTATATCATTTAGAATAAAATCATGAATATGACAACAGACTAGAATAGAATGAACCTTATGTATACATGTCACTTTTTAACAATGAAAACATTTGAACAAAATTTGTTTAAAAAAAAGTTTGATTTCTACCGTTATTGTTACATTTTTCACCATTAGATTTTCAATGCTGATTATTTGATTGCATTTCTTATTTTTATAGGAAAACAATTTATGAATATTTACATATATATAAAGATCCAGATGAATTTATTCTTTCATTCTTAAGAATTTTTTCTTAAAATTTCAAGTTTCTACTATAAATGTTAATCTATATTTTAAAGATAATCTTATGTACCTCATGTGAAATTTGAAGTAACTTTAAAGCTTTCATTTATTACAGATGAGTGGTGGTAGCATTTTCAAGACTTGTTTTATGACGTGCTAAAATTAGTATTAACTTTAATATTTTCGTTTTTTTCTAAGAAGTATTCTTACAATTTCAACACATAACACAAAAATGTAAGGAGATAAAGGATCTCCTTGTCTTCAACCTCTCTGAACTGTAAAAAATCTGAAAGAAAATTATTCTGTGTTACTGCTAATTTGGTATTGTATAAAAAGTTTTAAGGTGATATGAACCTGACAAAATAATAATTAAAGTAACATAAAAAGGGTATGTACTCAAAGGGACAATATCCATTGTCAGAAAAATAAAATAAAATTGGCATGTACATGACACCGTTTCCATGGCAACGACCTCTGAATATACCATATTTGTGTATATTCTCAGAAGAAGGATATAAGGGCAAAAATCAACAAAAAAGAGTAAATGCATTTGTTCGAAATTGATTTATTGGTAGTATTCACATGTCAATGGCATCAACATTCGGTAAATAACAAAAAAACATGAGATTACACAAACTTGTTTAAATAAGATATTCTAGAATTTCCAAATTTACTAAATTTTCACTGATTTCATAACAACCATGGCCTATATAAATGACATAAAATATAATTTGCAATAATTAATCTTCTTTTTTTTTATCATCTTAAAGCCATTATAGTAAGCTAAATTATTACAGAAAAAAAGTATGGGTACATGATTTGGAAAAAAAAATACAATAACAGTATGGGTACATGATTTGGAAAAAAAAATACAATAACAGGGAAAATATAACTTTACCATCTCAAGTTATGATGAGCTTGTCCACCTAATAATGGTGCAGTAGACAGTACATAATAAAAGTATAAAATGATTTTACCTTTAAGATGTTGTTACTTTGCCCTAATGACAAATTTGGTAAACCTAAAATTTCAGCTCAAGCCAAAAGATGGCGGGAATTTTTGACTGGTTATATAAGGGAAATTTGGAGGGAAAATTTTCCCGCACTTTTTACTATTTTATCTTTTAAAAAAATTTCAGAAAGTTTATGTCCACGTTATTTAGAATAAAATAATCTACTTCTATCTTTGTCCAAAAGAAATAATTTTAAATCTGAATATTCCACGTTTCCATATGTTTGTATTAAAAAAAAAATCTGCTTTACTTGATGTATGATTTTTTTTTTTTTTGCTATTTTTTAAAGACAGAAAAAAAGTATATGTTAGGTAAAAAAGATCCAGGACCTTCCTACCATTGGCATGTTGGATGAGCAAAAATGTTGTAATTGGTTAGAGACTGGTATATCCTCTACCACAGGCATGTTGGATGAGCAAAAATGTTGTTATTGGTTAGAGACTGGTATGTCCCCTACCACAGGCATGTTGGATGAGCAATAATGGTGTTATTGGTTAGAGACTGGTATGTCCCCTACCACAGGCATGTTGGATGAGCAAAATTGGTGTTATTGGTTAGAGATTGGTATGTCCCCTACCCTTGGCATTTTGGATGAGCAGAAATGTTGTTATTAGTTAGAGACTGGTTTGTCCCCTACCACAGGCATGTTGGATGAGCAAAAATGGTGTTATTGGTTAGAGACTGGTATGTCCCCTACCAAAAACATGTTGGATGAGCAAAATGTTGTTATTGGTTAGAGACTGGTATGTCCCCTACCACTGGCATGTTGGATGAGCAAAATGTTGTTATTGGTAAGAGACTGGTATGTCCCCTACCACAGGCATGTTGGATGAGCAAAAATGATGTTATTGGCTAGAGACTGGTATGTCCCCTACCATTGGCGTGTTGGATGAACAGAAATGGTGTTATTGGTTAGAGACTGGTATGTCCCCTACCATTGGCATGTTGGATAAGCAAAAATTGTGTTATTGGTTAGAGACTGGTATGTCCCCTACCATTGGCATGTTGGATGAGCAAAATTGTTGTTATTGGCTAGAGACTGGTATGTCCCCTACCATTGGCGTGTTGGATGAACAGAAATGGTTTTATTGGTTAGAGACTGGTATGTCCCCTACCATTGGCATGTTGGATAAGCAAAAATTGTGTTATTGGTTAGAGACTGGTATGTCCCCTACCACAGGCATGTTGGATGAGCAAAAATGTTGTTATTGGCTAGAGACTGGTATGTTCCCTACCATTGGCGTGTTGGATGAACAGAAATGGTGTTATTGGTTAGAGACTGGTATGTCCCCTACCACAGGCATGTTGGATGAGCAAAAATGGTGTTATTGGCTAGAGACTGGTATGTCCCCTACCATTGGCGTGTTGGATGATCAAAAATGTTGTTATTGGTTAGAGACTGGTATGTCCCCTACCATTGGAATGTTGGATGAAATAAATGTTGTTATTTGTTAGAGACTGGTATGTCCCCTACCACAGGCATGTTGGATGAGCAAAAATGTTGTTATTGGTTAGAGACTAGTATGTCCCCTACCACAGGCATGTTGGATGAGCAAAAATGGTGTTATTGGTTAGAGACTGGTATGTCCCCTACCATTGGCATGTTGGATGAGCAGACCCCCCCCCCCCCACTCTAACTATATAAATTAGGAATGAGACAGAGTATAAGCCCCTTTTAAAAATATAACATTGGTTACCTTCCCTTGACACTTTTGGTCCGGAATCATATTCATTTATGTACATTATAAGTAGTGTACAGTAGATTAGTAAAGTTTAATGAAACATCCAATTACCCTATGTCAAACTCATAATGAACATTAAAAAGTACCCATATAAGCTAGTCTATTTTGTCAATAAAACTATATCTACATGTGTATTATAATTCATTCCTCCAAGTCATTCAAATAGGCTGATGTTGCCTGAATTATTTTTTTTGACTTTGTAACACGAGCTTTGGATGTATGTCCACATATTTCAGTAAATAGATTCTCTAGTCCTTGTTGTCTGTCTCTTTTATGTGCCAGTTTAAGATGGCTTAGACCTAATCCACTGCTTGCAATTTTCGTAGCCATACAGTTCGTTATAGTTTTGCTATTTGTTAGAGGTCTCAGTGTTGTAAGCAAACCTTTTGTACAGTTTCTGTGTTGATACAACTGCATTACAGATTCATAAGTAGCAGAGAATTTGGATTTCAATACAAGACTAGGTGATATTTTTTCAAATAAGCGACGTAGAGCAACAACATCTTCCATTGAATCATGAGCACTATACAGTTCACCAAATAAAGTGTTGTAAATTTTTGGCTGTGAATATGATGGTTGATTTGGTATACACTCTTTGAAAAGAGGAAGTGTGTCAATGAATCCTCTCACTGATGACGTAAAGTTATTAAGTAGACCATTTTTTTCAAGTGCAGTAATTAATATTGGAACATCAAAATTTTTTGAGTTATGCTCAACAAGTACAGTGTTCTGAATTTCTGTCAGAAAGAGAATAAAAGCTTTTAAGGCATTAGAAATTCCAATACTCTGAACTTCTCTATTATCGTGGTACCTTTTCCCATTTTGAAACTTCAGACCAGTCACTTCAGAGGCTTGGGGTAATATTGGTCTAGCTGGTTTTATGTATCTGTTGAATTTTGTGTTTTAACTGTTGACAGCAGACAACTGTATTATGTGAGAATCTCTGCCTGAAATAAAAACAATATAATCTAGAGGTTCAAAGTTACCTGTTAGACAAATTAGTATTAGTTACCACCTTGTTCAAAATATTGTCATAAGTTCAAAAGCATCAAATGTCCATAACAGCAACCCAATTTAGCCGACCTTCTATCCCTGATGCATCTTTATGCAAGGTTGCTTGATCCTACCACATATAGTCTAGATGCTGATATATGAACTTGAACATTGAATAAAGAAAAAATGTGATGAAGTGTAAACTGTATGTCACAGTGATCTATGTTGATCAGTTGCCCACCTCTGTTCTTTCACGCTCCTTCCACATTTTTTACAATAACTTCTGTTTTGAAAAGTTGGGATAACATTAACTGTATCAGAAGAATACTTTTAATTTTCTATAATTCAAACAATTGTTATCAAATTTAGCTGATGCAAAAAAAAACCAATGTTTTTGTAGATCTCAAATATATATGACATTGTTTTTACACAAGTAATTTTTGGGTCCTTAATAGCTTGCTGTCCAGTATGAGCAAAGGCTCCATGTTGAAGACTTAGATGGAGAGTTGTCTCATTGGCATTCATACCACATCTACTTATATCTATATAATTACATTACATGTAAGTTTCATTATAACACATTATTTTGATTGGTTAACAGTAAAACAATCTCGCATCATTCTAAAAGTAACCTTTATTTCAAAATGAAATGCAACTTTCTGATGACACTGGCTTTCACAATAAAGTGCAAAGGTGAATAAAAGAAAAAACTGGAAAAAAATCTTCTTTTCATGATCCTTACAAAATAGTATGTTATTATTAATGAACGCTTTTTTTAGTAATTTTATAGGGTTGTAAAGGCGTTTACTGTGAATACATTTTTAGAATGAAGCAAATCTGTGCTTCTCCAAAAAGTACTTCAGACAATACTTTTACACCCCAGTAAATCTACAAGAAGAGGTATTCAATTCTTAAATACTTAAAGCCTTTTATCATAATAAGTAATCTTTACCAAGTCCTGTTGTTTCAACATCAAAGTATGTCATGCAACTGTCGTTCAAGGTCTTTGGTTCCAAAGGAAGATACTCTGGAGTAATAACTGGTGCAGGAATAGACTGAATATCATTCGATATTGCTGCATCAAGAGAACATCCTGTTTGATAGGAGACACCTTCTCTGACTTCTGTAGATGCAAGCTTTTGGTGCCTAAATAAAATAAGATTTATTTCAATTATCAAGAAAAAGAGTTACCCAATCTTTTTGTTTACTATTTGGGTCTTTATGCTTTAAATATTCAATATTATTTGTCTTGAAAACTACCATTAAAGTTAAAAAATATCAAATCTAATTTTAATAAAAGCTTTTTACTGATTTAATTGAAACAAAACAGCAAATATATATGGCGTTTCAGTATTAATCTATGAGTTACAAGAGGCTTTTGGAGGTTTATTGCTAGAAGTTGTACTTTTCTAGGGTTATTCCCCTTTGAAAAATATGGTTATTCAATAGATGTGGTTTTGTAAGGTTATTCCACAAGGAAAAATATTGTTTTTCATTGGACATTACTATTTTTCTTGGGTTATACCCAGGTAAATAAAAGGGTTATATTTTTGAAATAAAATATACATTAATTACATCTTAGCTTTCTTTTCCAGTCGTTTTCTTTTAAATGCTCTTGTAGTTGCCAATGCCCTCTGCTTTGATCGCTGATAATCTCTTAATCTGGCAAGGCGCTGAGTATGGTAACCTGGTGAAAGCCTCAACTTCTTATTAACCTGAAAAATGAAAAATAACAAATAAGTCTTCATATTTATATTAACTTTTTTTTCTTACAAAAAACAAAATAATAAGTGCTAAGTAAACAGATCTACACTACAAGAGCAATTATTCTTTTGAATGCTGACCTATAAAACAAGACAGAGGTGTTATGTCAACATTATGTGAAGTTTTGAGTAAAATTCTAATCTTTACAATTTATGCCTCTACATACAAAGATATATGCCTTGGATGTTTATTTGAATTTGATGAGCCACAGTCAAAGTCCCATAACTCTTAAAAAGTTGGTGTAATAAAAAAGGTGAGAAAATATGCAAATCTGCTATGTCTTCAGACAAATGGGTGGACACAAGGACACCACAAACGCTATATACTGCCCCCTTTTCATAGGGGCTCTAATAAATATACTTTGGATTCATTTATTTTTGTGGATATTAATTGTTTGTGGATTGCTGAAAACTTGCAAATATGTGGATATTTGATTTCATGGTTTTTCCAATCTCTGTATACATAGCCTATTAAGAATATGTTATTCGTTAAAAATTTTAATTTGTGGTTCACATGTACCCTCGAAACCCACGAAAATTAGTATCCCACAAATAATAATGAATCCACAGTAGTAAAACTTACATTAACTAGGTATCTGTGACCTGTGTTCTTCTGGGCAACACTTGCTGCAACTCTGTAATTCAAATTTCCAGAAGAACTGTAATGAACATCACTAGTAGCCAGATTTAAGTCTGAAACGGTCATTTTGGTCTGATCAAGTCTTAATCGACTTAATTTACCGCTAGAGAAAAACGTTAAGACCTGTTTAGACACTCAGACTCTGTTAAGATATATTGTGTTCAGTCAGATCAGTCGTGTCAAGATAAATAAGACAGATTCGTCTAGCATTCAAATAAGACTTGATTAGATCACGTTCAGATTAAATAAGACCAAAGGTGAACAACTTGTTTCGTTGCAGTAAGATCGTGTTCAGTTGTGTTAAGATTTTAAATATTTTGAATAAAACGGGCGACACTTTATCTGTTTTTATCAGGGGTTACTCCCCCTTTATGAATATAATCTCTATATCTTGGATGATATTCTTTTGTGATCTTTTAATATGACTGTATATCTATTTAATTAAATAAAGTATGCAAACTTTAAAAACAATTCATTTATTTCCGATAGGATCTTTAACATTGCATTGGTTATATGAGAAAAGATTGATAGTTGTAACCGGAAAATTTGTCATAAAAACTTTGCAGTCTCACATAAAGTAGTCCTGTATGTATGCATTCCGCCTCTAAAGATATAATGATCAGTATTAAATATATCTCAAAGATGTTCTTAAACATTTTTTGTTTCTAATGTAGAGTAATAGTTCTTATCTATATTTGGTCAAGAAACGTATATTTTAAGTATATAATTTACTTTTTATTTTAAAATTGTACACAGATGACAGATGCTTGGTGAAAGTTATTTACATTTTAATAAACGGATTATTTAAGCAGTCAACCGAAACGGATGAGCATAAACTACCTAAATAATTACGCATTCGTGTCACTGGACGTATAATGAATGAAGTTCCATGTTTTATCTTTAATATAAGATGTATAAGGTTAAATCGGGTTAAATTATTACATTTACAAATAAAACATTACTTTATATTTTTTTTAATAAATGCAACAATTATATTAGCATATTTTAAAAATTTAATTGACAGTTTAAATTGACCATTATATACATATAAAGACCGATGTCGATAACTCATTTGAATTTTTTTTTCGCCATTTTTTTTCGCACGAATTAAATACAAGAGTAAATCTTATCATAGAAAAATACCAAACAACGTTAGTTAAGACACGATTGATAAAATCTAATGTACGGTTTATATTTCTGTTTCGTATCAGATATTTTGAAGCACCAGTGTTACTACTCATTTTGAAAAACAGTGAGACGCTTACTTGCTATTTCGGAATTGACCAAAAAGCTATAAAAGTAACGTAGCGAAATGACCGTATTTATAGAATAGAATTTTGTTTTTCATTTTTAATTGATTTACACTAGTCATTTTAGGGACCGTTATAGCTTGCTGTTCGATGAGGGCCAAAGCTCCGTGTTGAGGTCGTACTTTTGACCTCTTATTAAATTATACCATGTGACTTGAATGATGGAGAGTTGTTTCATTGACACACATACCACATCTTCTTATTTATATTAACTGGGAGCAGTTTACAACATTTTCATTTAGATAAAAAAAAAAATATAAAAATTCAATAAATCAAATGGATTTGTACCATATTGTTACATTCAAAAGTCTTTAATTTTGATTGATAGTATGCATTATACGTATTGCATGGCTTCAAAAATAATGTCCAGTGTCAAATATTACACATCGATGGCCACTTAGATTAGTTACTTTATAGAAATTCATTTCCTTGGATGGAAGTACACGCTAGTATTTTGTCCTTTAAAGTTAGTCTGTCTGTTTAATAATTCAGTTTAAGGAGAATTCTTCGTCATTTGCAAATAGACAAACAAAAAAAGTAAAACAAAAATTTGCTTACGATTGCATTCAGGCAGAGAGAAATATGTTTTATTTTATTTCAGATGATTTAGAACAGATATAAAAATATTCTTAATCTTTTACAATCTACAAATATAATTTGATAATGTTTTTTATACACACGGTATATAAAATGCTTGTAGTATTCCGTTACTGGTTGTACGCTCATATTATATACCTTTCTGTTTAATAAGAAAGTGACAAAAAACAGTTATTGAAATTCACCTGAAAAAGAGTAAACGAATAGCGGCTATCTAAATTATTTTTCAAATATCGAATAAACAAATAAATCGGCCACGCTTGTGTCTGCTGGTATTCGATTGGACATCAGTATCAATGTAGGCGTAACAACCTATCATATTTATCCAATCAGCTGTCTTGTATAAGGTAAAATGTATTCGATGACATACGGTCCACATAGTTTAGTTTTTTTTTAAGTTGATTGCAATAAAAATTATTCATACACTCTAAAACAAACAATATCCTGCCCAAAAATGACTTACAAGACACTATATTATACTTTTAAAAATAACTATATTAAATTACAAATTAAGACAGCTTAAAAATAAAATAATAACATTAATAACAATTACAGTACTATTTAACGGTAGAGCTCTGATTTAACGGGGACTATTATGCTATTAGAATGATAGTCCCAGCAAGTTAACAAATTGATCATCAATAGGACGGTTGTGTTTATTTACTTGTGCACTCTATTGTGGGACCTCCGGCTCGTGTCATCATGAATGATACATGTTATTGTGTATTTAAACTGATTAAGGAATAACGCAAGATTGCAGAGAAGCCAATTAGAATAACGTATTATAATGAAACATATATCTAATGTTATTATAACATTGTACATGTCCTCCTAATGATACATCTAATAGTTGCCACTGGACACTAAACAGCTAACTATAAATTCATCCGTCATATTCTTAATTTTGTTATAATGTGAAAATCCAACAACATGATGATATAATAATTATTGCAGATTTCACTAGGGAAATACGTGGGAAATAATTGTAAACAAAACCACTCAATAACATCCCTACGGCACAAATTAAAGTCTAGCCTTTTCACATTAATATACGTTATTTTCATAAATCTATTCTAAATAATTTTAAACAATTTTAAATCAAACGGTATTTTTTCTTATTTGCCATAAAAAAAAAAAAACAATTATTTGCATTACTTATTTTAATCAGATCGATTGTTTTTCAATGGTCGGTGCCTGTCAGCATTTTTAAAACCGTGTTTGCCAGAAGCTACGTAGAACAGGAAAACAACAATGTATTAGAAATACTTCAAGGTCCTACGTGTATATTCTATTTTCTGTAGTAATGTGGTGTAATGTAAAAAAAAGTTAATTCCTGAATACTGATTTGTACCCATCAAGCATTTGGGGTTAATAACAAATCTATGGTAGTCTCTTCTTCTTTACTCGCAAAGTATTCGACTAAATCATGTTTTATTAATGAAAATTGCTCATTGCTGGCGAATGTTAAACATTGATCTCTAGGTTTTCAATTGTTTAGTTGTTAGTTTACTGTCTGATCTCGCAAACCTGATATTTTATGGTCATTATTGTTTGCATCCAATTGCACCAATGCATTAAAAAGATATAAACGCGACACCGTACGAGAGTCGTTAATCGTTATTTTACATAAACTATTAGTATTTTCTTTCTTTAACGAAATACGAAACCACTTCTCGCAATTCGCTTTGGGGTTATTGTGCTTGTCTTTTGACAAAAAATAGCCTTGTTTCAAAAACAAAACTTATAAGAGTAATATTTAAAACTGAACTAGAGTGAAGAGATAGGAAGTAGGAATTTCGAATTTTAATTTAATGTTCTAAATCTTAGTGTATTACTGATATATGATTGTACAGACTCAAAAATATCTTTGTTTTTCTGAAATAGATAGATAGATAGATACTTTATTCTCTAAAAACTAAATACAAGTTTTCAGAGAAACATACAATATAATTACAGATACAATAGTTGCAATGAAAGGTCACCGTCACCAGCCAATGAAAGCAAAATGGATATAGTAGATCTTTCTAATTTTGAAAACAATATTTCTCTTGCTTCGTTGATAAAAGGGCACTTAAGAAATAGTGAATACTATCCTCAACAGGATGACCACAGCTGCTTGCGGGATTGGGTTTAATATTGATAAGGTTTATATCTGCATTTGAATAAATGTACCATATTTTTCAACTGCACTGGTATTAAACTGATAACCGTAACTGGAATTACGACTATCCCAATATGGCGACGGCAGATATATGTAAAATTTTTACAGCCATTTTTTCTCAAATGTAGCATGTTTTTGTCAACAGTTACTCAGCTGCAAGGTTTTTCTATACCATTACATCATATTTTAATCGTAACGGTGCACTGGATATGTCTAAGCGCTTTGAACATTGCCGTTGAAAATTTTTGCCAACATCTGTTACAGAAGAAGGTTGTCAAAGTTGAGAAAAACGCTTGGTACTTTTATATACTTTGTGGAAAGATAGAAAAACACTATAATTTTCGTCAGAACTCAAAGACTCGTCACCAGAGAACAATACATAAATTGTAACATTGACAACAAAACATTGATTTCATTTATCATTGTCAGCCTTTGTGAATAAAAATTGTTATAATATAATAGATGAATAATGATTGTTTGATATGTCCCATTGTCTACTGAATATTTTTAAGATCAATAATTTAAAATTTGTATACCAAACTTTTAAAATTTTACTCGGCGTTTATAAATAGCATTGAAAGTACAACATCTTATAAACGATAATCATTGATAAATGTAAATGAGCCACTCTTTCTCAGGTTGAGATGGAATATGTTCGTTATTTGATTTAACGAGTTTAACAATCAAAACCCCTGAAATATCGTCTCATGACAAGAACGAAAAATGGCGAAACAGAACTTCCAACAGCGGACAAGGATTTCTTATTATACAATATTCTTTCAATGGATGTTTTAAATGCAATGTAGAACTTATCAATTAAAACATTTCGTATCCATTTTGAAATATGAAGTTACATGCATGAAGAAGTTTGTCTGACGTATAAAAATTGAAATAAAGCATGACGGGAGTTAAGCGAAGAAAGGCAGTATGTCCATCTTGCGAAATAGAAAAGTCATGATGACTTAATGAAAAACAAGTCAGGATAAATTAATAACTAAAAAATGCAGGACAGAATAGAGTGTAAAATTAAAAAAAAAGCAGGACTACATTTACATTGAGATATCATTGAAGAGGGGCGTACATCCTCTACGCCCCCTCTGAATCTGCCACTGGATATCTAGTTTCACTGAAAAAGAATGAATTTGCGCAACAACTTAATTACGCCAATTCTTATTTTACATGCTTTATTGTAAAAACTGCAGCATTCATTTGCGCCAATAAAACAACCATTTAATAGAACTGACACAAAAACATGACATAAAAATGGAGACTTTCTTAAAGTACTTAATTTCAAATTTTATAATCATATCTTTAGTAATTATAAAGTTATTTAACAGTTGAAGTCAGTCTTATAATGTAACATGTACGTGCAAATAAGTAAATCGTTTCGAGGTGAATATGACACAACTAATAAAATTGGAAATGGAAATGGGGAATGTGTAAAGTTCCATTTATTGACGCAATTCATATTATAAAAAAGAAAGAAGAGATGGGCGCGATTCAAACTTTTACAATTTGGCAAATTACAACTGACCGTTTTGACAAACCAGTAAATTCTTCATCCGGGGATATGCAGCTGACATTAATCTTCCTTCAGTTACTTTACAATACCCAGCCGTGTCATTTCCGTATATTGTACATGTAGATAGCACGTGTGATACATGTATATACACCAGAAATACCCATTCAAGTGATTTTTTCGGGTAACATTAAATATACATACACATAAAATTACAATTGAAAAAAAAAATGTTAATAATAAGTTCAAATGTTGTTTTTATTAAATGCACCTACAACATGTAAGTACGTATTCGTAAACTTATGTTGTTACTTTATTTCATATAAATTTTATTTTTCTCGTTGTGTTGCTTGTCCATTAATTGACGTTTACGCCATATTTTTTGTTCAGTATTTGTGAAAACCTGCTCATCTATCAATTTCACAAGAAATATAAAATAGTCGTAAGTCATGAACACTGAAGTTTAACTTGTTATCAATTTTTCGTATACGCAAAAAGATAGAATTAAATGAAACACTTTAAAGCTGTTTAAATCATGCAGTGAATTTTCAAAAATATAGTTTTGAAAAACCGGTTATTTTTGTTTAATACTTTTTCTGTCCCTTTTCTTAAAAATTAGGACGCGTGTCACTGGTAAATGTAGAACTAGTCAACTATGAATAATCACAAACAACAAATTGTTGAATCTTTTATCATTTGTTCTGTTAAATCAAAGACATGACTAGTACGTGTATTCTATTACCCGGGATAAATTATTCACAATGATAAAGACATAAGGGATGATTTAGAAATTGGCATGTTGTGTATACACCTATCTATTGGTGAACACTTATATGTTGCCCACTAGCCGTCCTTATGTGATTTTTGTTGTTTGGTTGCGAGTGTCTCGTTGTCGTTCAACGCACTATGATCTCCTACATTTTCAATATATATTTTTCTTAAGACTTTGCTCAGAGGAAAGTAATAGGATAGGTTTGGATATACATTTTAAATCCCCAAAATTTTATTTTAAACTATTAATTTTGAAGACGTGTGTTATCTAAACGAAGTCTAAATGGTCACCAAATCACCTGTTTATTGTCTGTTTGGGTTTATTATTTTAAGCATAAAGTTTATAAATCCATCTCTGAACACACATTATACATGTATAGCATTAAGTCAAAGTAAACATTACACTTATGAATGGCGGAAAAGAAATATCTGAAAACGATAGATGGATGTTGGATGTGTACGGATTGATAGTTTAGTCTTAGTTGCATGATTTTTTTATTAGTTGTAAGTGACTTTGAACTAGCTGTCAGATAACTGCGAATACTCTCAGATTTGTTCATTGTGTCTTTTTGTGTCGGGATGTATATAAGTACCGGGCCGCGTCCACTTGTATTTTTGTCCATCTGATGAGTTAAGCCTTTTTCATCTGATTTTTATAGTTCGTTCTTATGTTGTACTGTTATACCACTGTCCCAGGTTAGGTGGAGGGTGGGGATCCCGCTAACATGTTTAACCCCGCCACATAATTTATGTATGTGCCTGTCCCAAGTCAGGAGCCTGTAATTCAGTGGTTGTCATTTGTTTATGTGTTTCATATTTGTTTTTCGTTAATTTTTTTACATAAATAAGGCCGTTAGTTTTCTCGTTTGAATTGTTTTACATTGTCTTATCGGGGCCTTTTATAGCTCACTATGCGGTATGGGCTTTGCTCATTGTTGAAGGCCGTACGGTGACCTATAGTTGTTAATGTCTGTGTCATTTTGGTCTTTTGTGGATAGTTGTTTCATTGGCAATCATACCACATCTTCTTTTTTATACTATCAGTACACTATTCTATCAACATGTGTTTGTCCATTTTACAATATATAATATTGTTTAAGAATTTAGTGTTTTCTTATTCATTCTGACATCTGTGTCCATGGCTGTTAACAAGAAATTGCGAAGACGTTATGCTTATCTGTTCACCTTTAAAAATGATTTTTCAACAGAATATTATATCTATAAAATTGTTTAATTTTTGTTTTTCTTTGCGAAAACAAAATGGCCCTCAAGCTAAATGTCATCGTCATCGGCATGTATAATAGAAGACGATAAACACTTTAGAATATACACCACCTGCTGGATCTTTTTACCTGGGCACATATCTCGTTACGTACCAAGTATGAATGTAAAATTCTCGATATGGTACATGTATATTCAGCCGAATATACACGGTATCTCTGGACTTGGGTATTTAAGATATTTTGATCTGATAATGAAACATGTAAATATATTTGTGCTTTATGTAAAAAAATGCATTTACCCATTTTATTTTTAAAACTTCTTTAAAATAAGTTGACTTTGAGCATATATTAGGTGAATATTAGATTAAATTTGGGAAGTCGTGTATATCCCATTTGTCAGGTGAGAAATGAAAAAAATATCAGCTGGGTTTAAGAGTTGCAAATATTAACAAATTAAATTTATTTTTTATTTGTGTTCCTCAATAGTGTTTGCTAAATATATGTTTTCTCGAATGCCGAAAAGTGAAGAGTTTTTTTAATACGTGTAAATCCCGAATTCACACAAACGACGTTTATAAATGGTCTGTTCAAGAGTTTAGTTACACTTTTCAAAATATTTCAGACACGTAAATAATATAGGTTATTAGTGCTAGCTTCACAAAGAAAATATCTACTGACATGCATAATATCTAATGTCATGGGCCACGAATGGACTGTCTTTTTTATAGGGATGCCCATGTGGCACATCAAAGATAAGATTGATTTAACCATTGTACTTTAGAATTGCAACAAATCTTAAATTCTGAAAATCACTTGAATACATTAACCTGTTATCTTGTCGACTTTACAGCTTATTTCCTAATGCTTGTAGAGTAAAATTTTGGTAGGCTTGCTTGCTCTGTTGGTATAAACATGAATTCAAGCTTTGTAAATAACATTGACATCTTCAAACAATGTAGAGGCACATTTTAATCTGTATATATTATATTTAAATTTGATTGGACATTATCCCAATTACAATTGTAAAATATACAAACTAAGCAATCAAGCTAACAAAAGTCTCGCTTTACATGCATTGGGAAATTAGCTGTAAAACCAACATACAGATAGCCGTTATATCCTGAGAAGAGATCACGATGAAATTTGAAAGTTAAACAAATCTTATAGTTTTCACGGGAACGAATATTTTGTTTAAACGTTGTAGTGATCAGCTCATCAATGACGTAATTTAAAAAATAAGACGACAAGGTCGAAAATAGTCATAGACGTCTTATAGCAAATAAACTCATCAAAGATACCAGGACTAAATTTTGTATATACGCCAGACACGCGTTTCGTCTACAAAAGACTCATCAGTGACTCTCAAATTCAAAAAAGTTAAAAAGGCCAAATAAAGTACGAGGTTGAAGAGCATTGAGGACCAAAATTCCTAAAGGTTTTGCTTAATACAGCTAAGGCAATCTATGCCTGAGGTAGAAAAGCAATTATAGGCAACAATACGGCCTTCAATAACGAGAAAAACATTGCCATATAGTCGACCGATCATTAAAAGGCCCCGACATAAAAATGTGATTTTTATTAAACAGAGTGAATTTATATAAGCTTACAGAAAAACAAAAAAGTCAGTTATAAATAAAAATACGGATAAACAATTCTTTTTTTTTCAGCTATCTTATGATCAAAAACAAACTTCTGTCCTAGTTTAGTAGAAATCCAGGATAGTTTAAGAAAGTTATTAGAGTTTCAAACACTTTAACCATAAAGTGAATATTTGTGGTTTGTGGATCGCTATGTCTCGCTTTTGCAACAAAAGTCGCAGGCTCAACACAATGTAATAAACTGTTATACTTTGCGAAACATGTGTATCTTCTATGTCAGTATGTGTTGGTAAACAAACTCTATACATTTTTTACTATTTTAAAATATCTTTATAAAATATTACTAGAAAACTTAAAAAAGTGATCTTACGGAACAAGCAAACGAAATTAAAAGAAACAAAAATAAGTAGAAAATACTATTACATAGAAGTAAAAACTATAGCAGACAGAAAAGCAAAATAGATACGGCAGTAATAACTATACCATAAAAAACGAGAACAACATAAAATAACATAATATATACATTTTTAATAAGTATACCAGTGTATTCAAAACGGGTCATGGTTGAACGAACATGAATTTCTATAGATTACAATCAACTGAGTGTGGCGCGTGTCGATAGAACATTAAATAACTTTCTAATTACTTCAGCCCTTTGTGTCAATTTTATCATTCCATCAGGTCCTTAGTGCAATTTTTTGTTCTTTGCACTAAAGGGGTCTTTTGCGGTATTTCTACGGACCCCCCAAAAAAGATTTAAAGGACAAAACGTTATTATATGGATTGGGTTTTTTTTTTCGGAAAATGTTTCTATTGGCAAATATTTGAAAAAAAATCTCAACTTTTACATATTCAATACATTTTAGGTAAACACCTAGAGTTACAAATATACGACCATACATTTTTGATAGAAAAAAATGCATTTTCAATATCGTTTATCTTTTTAACTATACCAAATTTGCGGTTTTGTGACATGAGCATGTAGTTTAAACAATGTCGTCAATAGTGTTAGAAAGAAGCTATCAAAAATGATTTAGAACCTTATACTACACATACGGAGGTACATGTATGATACCATGACAGGTGAACGTATGATATAACTGTGAAATAGCCATTGTAATTGCCACGTTATTTTATGGATCGTTGATTTTATTACCTTTGGATTATTGGCGCTTAATCTTTATAGACCGAATATTAACGCATACATACGTTACTTTTACAGTTGAGAAGGAAAAGACGAAGAAGAATTATTTATAATAGTGCAATCTGAAAAAACAAATAAATACATATTTTATATCAAATAAGTTTTTTATTCAAATGAAAGAAAGGATAAGCGCATTTACAAAAAGATGTACTAAGACATATACTCGATGCTGAACTTAAAATTAGGTTATATTGTTTTAATCTATGAGGATCTGGAGGGGGGTCCTTCATTTCTGTATTCTTTAATGTTTAGTTTTTTTCTTTATACTTTTTGTCTATTATTATCAATTCTTTATATTCAAGCACCTTATTATATCTCCATTCTTTATATTTTTTTCCATTTTCTCTATTATTCATATTTATAGCCGATCATTCTCTTTTCTGTAAAACCTATCGACATCCTTCTCTTTCCGATGGTATGTTACTTATAGTTTTAACACTCTCACTTCACGGCCTTAGAGCAGTTTCAGAAGCTTAGTTCAAACGGAGACATGGTTCCCTGATGCGGCCTGATGAGGATAACGAAATTAACGATATAAATTATCTGACATATAAAATACTTGTATTTTGCGTTGATCGTTCCAGATGAAGTAAAATCCAGAAACGTGATTTGGACGTATGAAATTTATAAGATGTTGTTGTCACTCTTTTGTTAGTGTTACATCCAAAATTTGCAATTACTTTTTTCAAAGAATAAGTAGATAAATACATAAATTAACACCAGAAAATAGAAAAAAAAAATAAAATCAGAAACAGTTATTGGCGAATAATTTATTTCTACAACAAAACAAGCTAACAAAACTGTATAATATATAATTTATTCTCTTATACCTTAAACAAAGACCAACAGAAATAAAAAGCCAACGAATGATTTTATGTTTAATAATTCAAAATAATATACATTTTTTATTCTAGCATTTATAATACAATGTATCATCCACATAAAGGGGCGTAACTCCTAATTTCATTCTAACACACTAAACGGATCTTAACCCGATCTGAAAGTTTTGAAAGTTACTTTTTATGATTGGTCTTAATTTGTCCAAAACAGTCTTAACAGACTTAATTGAACGCTAGAGCCTTCCATCTTGATTAACTTGACATGACTGAACAGACTTGACATAACATATCTGAACAGTGTCTTAAAATCTGAAAAGTCTCAACGTATTTCTCTAGCGGTAAATTAAGTCGATCAAGACTTGATCAGACCAAAATGACCGTTTCAGACTTTAATCTGGCTACTAGTGCATGCTTTGGTGCTTTAGCAGAAACCATTCTGTTGAAACTCTCATTAGCTTGAGTACTACAGACAGTTGACAATTTAATGCTGTTCTTAGCATATCCTTCAAAAACATTTTCCAGAGACTTTTGTAGACTTGAACCTGACAGAGGTTTTCCTTGAGGAAATGATTTAAAAACAGACTTCGGATTACTGAGAAATTTACACCATCGACTAGAGCAGCATTGGTGATCGCCAAAAGGATGTTTGGAAAGTGCATTGAGATCTTTTGCTATTTGTTCTGGATTACCTTCACCTTGGGCTATTATATAGTTAAAACAACTTTGTAAATATTTGATTATTTTAACAGTTAAAACAGGATGATTTTTCTTGAGAGAGTAAAGACTGTTTCCAAGAATCTTCTTTAAGTGATTTCTATCTGAAATCTTTTCAATGCTATTACTGATGTTTGCCCGTACTCGTCCTATTGTTGTTGAATCCTCATCCCCAACTAATGCAGCTACTGTACAGCCTTTACTCTGTACATCTTTTACCATTTCTATCACCATATCAGCCTCCATCCCCTTTGAACTACCTTCCCAGTTACGGTAGCATGCATGCTATCTTGGACTTTCATTTCTGGATTTTTCTCTACTGCAAACTCTGCAGTCTTTTGATCTTACAGAGTAATTTATTATTTTTCCAGTCTCTGGACAAACCATGGAACAATGACCTAGTAATTAAAAATAAGTTCTTAAATCAAACTGTTTATGATATGTATTTATTATGGCAAGCCGTTTTACTATTTATTCTTAACTTCAAGATATCTTAAGTGATCTGGTTTTTATAAGATATCATATCAAAACATAAGATATTTGATAAATATTTTTAATCTTATAAATAATCTTTATATACTTAAGAAAAGGCCAGATGGCACCTGACAGTTGGACATGTTCACCTTTACTTTTTTCTCAAGTGGACACTGAACCATGAAAATAAGGTCAAGGACAATAGACATGTGACAGAAGGAAATTTCTTAGCATAAGGCATCTTAATACAGAGTATGAAGCATCCAGGTCTTCCATCTTCTAAAATATAAAGCTTTTAAGAAGAAAGTTAACACCACCGCAAATGCCGGATCTTTATCCTTATGTTTAGCTTTCTGCAACAAAAGTCTCAGGCTTGACAAAAAATAAGGAAACGAGGTATGATCCGCAATACGACAACTATTCATCATTTCCAAATGGCATATTTGTACATGAAGTTAATGTTTGTTTACTTGATATTTGACCTCATAACAGTCCATTGACTCAACGACTAGAAAGATATAAATATTTGAGTTATCTTTTCTTGTTTCTCGTGACGTCACGACGAGATTCAATATGGCCGAATAAAATAGGCGGAGAATGTATACAAATTGAAATAATTAGATAATAGTGTTAAGGAAATGAATATTCAAACATAAATATCCTAGAAAAATATCTAACAAAACGAACTATATCTATTGACAGGTTTTGCATGGATTATAAACAATATTTTTTTAAGAAATAAGTGCGACCTGAACCTGGGTCGCAATTCCAAACGTTTTGAAATAGGAAAAATCCGTAGCTCTATGGTCCGCAAATAGTCAAAAAATAACATAAGGACATAAGAGCTACGGTTCCGCAGCTAGCTAAATTCGGGTTACCAGTGCATTTTTCATCGCGCAAAAGCAAATGAGAACTATAACATCATATAAAATCTGCCATGTCGGACTGAAAATGTTTCGTCTATTTTATCAAATAATATAGTTGTGTTTGTCAAAATGTACTCATAATTGTCTCCTTTTTTCAAATTAAACGTTGTGTTGAATTATTTCTTGGTTATTTACGGCATCAAGGAAGCTATATACGGCGATGTATAAGCGAAAGACTAGCTTAAAGTTCACTGGAAAATATATAATGCATATTCCATCAAAGAGTTGTCGCAAGTGTTATTTAACATGCAGAGAGCCAAAGATTGAATTGTATAGTACTATACAAATCATTGAGAGAGCGTACAAATGTAAAACAATCATACTTAATACGCGAGGTTCTGGATTTAAAGCCCCTCCTTCGATCTGACACGGCTGCTACTAATCTATACAACCCACTCTTGTAAGATCTCAGTTACGCAGGATCGAAGATTTTAGAAATTGAAGAAAGGTTATTATCCCTTCTTTTTTTCAAAATTGAGGGTACAATTTTGTAATTTTCCTGAAAATTGTTATATCAAGAACATATATATTGATATTAGATATACTGTTCCTAGGTTATGTCTGCAGAATTCCCGTGCAACTTTAAAAAAAAAATTTCTTCAAATTTGAAAATCGTAACATATATTCTTAATAAATATCATAGAATGCTTGTTCCTATAAAACTCATTCCTATTCAGTGTTACTTGTGCTGTATATGGATACGCAATTTTCCGACCTAAATTTTACTTGCCAACTTTTTAATGGCAATTAACTCTGAAACCAAACGTTTATTGTATTAAGAAGTGATTTTTTTTTATTCCGTCTAACAATTTTTCTACAGTTAAAATTGTGGTTTTTAAATTGATAAATAATACAGTTTTTTTTATTATTATCTAATATTAAAACCATCATAATGACTCATGACACTGATATAATATGGTATCTATAGGATCTGATTTTCATTAACACGTCGATGGTCAAACATAATTTTCAACTTTGTGCTTATTAAGTTATAGGATGTTTTGCATAAATTATCTCTACCCAGAATGCATTTCAAAACATTTGGCCATTGATTTTTGTTACTATCAATAGCAATCTCGCTAAAATCTTGTTTCAATCCCAGTTGGAAGTACGGGGACAACGTGATCGCCTTACTATATAGAGGGTTGCACACTTCGTGTAGTAATGGACTTCTGATATTACCAATAAATAACAGTTTCGGGTCAAATCCGATACCGAAACAAACAGTATATGTATATTGTTTCCAATTGTAGTCCGAAAATCAGGACGGTTTCAAACAGATAGATTTTGAAAGCAGAGAAAACTGTTCACATTATAATCAGCATTACGTTATCAGATGACAATAGAGTACTAAAAATCCAGGCTTAGAATAAGGCCTAGATACCCTTTTTCAGTCACGGTCCCGCGATGTTGCTGTTGTGTTCTAGTATATATATATAATATAATACAAAGTATGTGAAACGTGTAAAAGCTTATGTTGTCGATAAAGATTTTTAAAAAAATTCCAAAATATACTTAATGTCTTGAAGAAGAAAATGACTCTACAGAATTATTTGGTCAAATGAAAATAATGCTGACAATATAACAAGAACCTCAGATTATCTATCATATTTTTGATGACTTGTGTTTTATTTTCAACTTTAATCCTTCATCACATCCTTAAACAATGCTGAATACATCAGATGTAATTATTTTCATACTTTTTATAGCTTTAACATAACTGCTGGTACTTTCGGATTATAACATAACATCCTTTAGAGATGAAACCAATGCTTAAAATACAACTTTAAAAAAAAAGAATAATAATGTCTTTGGAAAATATGCTTATTTCAAGTATAACCGCAAAGCACAAGCATTTATATATAATTAAATATAGATTTGAAGTTAAACAATCCCGGAAACATAAGATGTGGTTATCTAAATACTGTTTAGATTTTTAACGTAACAGCTGTTCCATTTTAATTATCACATGCCGTCCTTTACAAATGCATTTAAATACAGATGTTTCAGGTTATGTGTTTAATTTGCTATACTAAAAAGTAAAATCTATTTACAATTTAGAAAATTCTTCTCGTTTTTTAATATTATCTAACATGAATTGTCAATAGTTTAAAAGTACCAGTAAAAGTAATGTTGCTGCTAGCCTCCTTCTTCCTAGTGTCAAAAAGAAGATGTTGCCAATCATATATGACTATGTACATATTAGAAAATTAAACAACACAGTCCATTATACAGTTTCGTTCTTTTTTATTTGAATTATGGAGAAACTTGTTATCTATCCAATAATAGTCTCGCCGAATCTATACTATTAAGGTAAGGTTTGCATGAAACCTGGATTTTTTTCTTAGTGATATTACACCAATATGATACATCATTTTGTTCAGGGAGGAGTACCCAATCATTTAATGAAAAAAAATCGAACATCACCCGTCCAGTTTTTTCATGTGAAAAGCTCAAAATTCCGATTTTTGAAGATTTTTAGGGAAAATTGTATTTGAATTCTTCTGAAATAATAATGTATGCGAGTGAAAATAAAAAAATAAAACTGAATAAAACATGTATAAATAATTGTGGTCCATTCATTAATAATAAATTTTAATTAAAAAAAATCATAAAAAGTTCCTAAAAACAAGATTGAAAACTAACAAACTGAAGGTCATAACGTTACTTGTACGATTCAAATTTTGATAAAATTACATCAAAACGGCGATTTTGAGGTAGGTGTTGTTTTATTTTCGATAATATTGTAGTTATCGAACATTGGTTAATCAAAGCAATTCAAAATGGCGGATCCCTCCTTTTTTCAATTATTTGAATTCGAGTTATCTCCCTGTGTACGCAAACCTTACCTTAAAACGAGAAGAGCTCATTTTGTGTGTCGCTTCTCTTCCTTCCACAATAAATTAATCATCATGCCTCTGTGTCCTAAAGGTACCATGTATTGTCGCATTTGTCATCCATTCTTATGATTATTCAGTTTGGGTTATTTTGGAAGAAAAACGAAAAAAAAATGCGTCCGGAAATGTTTCCGTCATTGGACGAAATTTCAAGTCAGACTAGACATCCGGTTTTCGTTTTTTCTGTACGTTGTACAGATATACTTTATTTATAGTAATGTATGTTCATAATATACACATAAACGCTAACATTATTTAAATCAATTAAAAAAAAATATAGGAGTTTTGGTGGACAAAAATTAGGAGTCGGGCTAGAAAAACAATTGTCCTGTGTACTGCAGTGTACAGGTTATGATATTTAATTCCAGAGTAAACGATTCTGATTCTGAATTTAAAGAATCTCAGTCATTTTATACTTCTCGCCACTTTATAATAATATATAATAATAAAAAAAATAATAAATTCTTTATTTAAAGAAGGTAAACAGAGTAAGTTACAAAAACTAATCTGGCCCTCACATGTAAATTACAAAACAACCAAAAAACAAGTAGTGCAATGTATTGCATGTATGAGTATCCACATGATAAGATATAAAACTATTCCAGAGATACATGTAGTAAAAAATATAAAAATAAAATCAAAATTAAAAATGTACAAATAAAAATAATACATTGTAGAAAACAGAATCTTATGAGGATAGTGTTAGGTCCTTATTGATACTTAGAAAGCGAAGAAATAAAAGTATTTTTATATTATTTTGTTTTAAAGTTTTAATTTAGTCTGAAATATCAAAGACAAAAAGAAAAAAAGGCCACAGTTTACAACCTTATACACCGAAATGATAAATCGGCAGTACAGGTCGTGAAAAAATTGCTAATGCGAAAAATAGTATACGGAAAAATTAATTACATAGAACACTTCTCATAGCTATACTTATCATGTTTCAACACATCATTCATTAAAATTTTTCAAGTTGAATTATGCTGATAAAACAGAAAATATTGACAAAAACAAAGATTAAATAATCGAAGGTAGTTTTTCGCTTTTAATTATAACATACAAAATCATTTAATTATTAGGGTTGACATTTTTGTTATTTGTATTCTTTAGTCCAGAATTTATTTATTTGAGATCGTTCCACATAATTGTATATGTGGCTGAAAAACTATTCAAAAGAATTGAGTAATTAGGTATTCTGTTATTGGTCAATATCGATGTCAATATATTTTATGAAATAAAAACAAACGCAGATGCGAAATTTACATTTTCTTAAATTCCATGCTTTGTATGTATACGTCGCATCATGATTTGGAAACTTGTACTAGTAGTTAAGTTCATTTTGGTAGCGTGTTATTCTGCATTACATGTCAAAACTCAAGATTTTACGACGGAAATGCAAACAAGAATAAAACCAATGGACACAATAATTCACAGTGCAACAGTATTGTCTGACATAGCATGCGCGCATTGGTGTTTAAACACAACAACATGCTGTTCTGCTAGCTACGAAATAACGACTAAGGAATGTCTCCTTGATTCCTGTTGTTATCCAGATACACAGCCATCGATGAATGGAATATTCATACAGAAAACAGGTAAGTCATAAAAAAGAAAAGTCACATTACTTACTAATAAAAATAACACTGATTGGTAGTGATGGATACGAGGCTGTTACTTTTTTTGTATTCATATGACTAGTATTGTCAATTAAAATAACAGACATTCTCTTACAACAATTAATGTTTATTTCATTACAACTAAAATGTAGTCATTCATGGAAACATAGTAATACGTCTGAAATGCTTGCATTGTAGAATAGACCACTATTTGTCATTTACTTTTAAATTTGTGGGGCAAAACAAATTTCTTTTAGGCAGGATTATATTCAATAAGTGTTTATGTACAATGTAAGAGTAATTTGTTCGATCAGAATAATCGTAAGTTTAAGCAATAATAGTGTACCGATGTTCCAATCTAATACATATATTACGTATTAGGTTACAAACAAATACTTAGGGAATAACGTGGACTTCTTAAGGAGAAAACCAGATGCCTCACGCATCACATGATCACCTGCTAAGCAAAATTGTACTAAGTAAAAATGTCACAATCATAAATATTCAAAATCTCCAAATAATATATATATACTCTCTTACTATCCACATTATAAGAATGCAACACATTTTCGCAATTAAGTTCCCATTCACATAGTATCGGTCAACCAATTCATCAGAATGACCTTAAAGCTTTTGTAATGTTCATTACAGGCTACAAAATCTCAAAGTTTTCCCAGGCGCGTATAAAGTAAAATAGATAATTACATATGCGGGATATAATATTTTGTAAAGGCTGTAAAGCCAGTAATACCGAAAACTCCTTTTACAATTGTGTCAGCAAAGGAGCAAAGCAACGATACAATATATAAACTACGTATTAGTATTGTTAAACGAAAGAAGTATTGCTATTCATTCTTGCAATACTGTCATGAATAAGGTGTCTACGTTATTTTGAGGTGTAATAGGCTTTTATATTAATTATTCATTTCTCGATCAGAGCAAATGTTTGAAAATATCAGAAATTAAATAATAGAGCCCAATTTAAAATGAATCTCACAAAGTATTAAAAAAACACCAATGGAGTTTATGAGAGGGATGACATTTTTTCACATAGAACAAACCCGTTTGTTCTTGAAATATTTTTTCACATAACTTGAAACTATATATATTCTGTAAAAATATCATGAAAAACGTAATGTTTTAAATGCAATTAAATTACATAATCGGTTGTTTCTTTATTGTATTAGAAAAATCATCTCGTGAACAAGAGTGTATAGATAGTGTTGGCTTCATCTTTAGTACAACGGCAAATGTTTGCTATCATATTGGTCCAGAAATTGCCATAAATTTTACATACATCAATGCATTCTGTCCGTCTATTGGTAGTGAACTCATCAAGATCGATTCCTATGAGAAGCATGTGTTTGCTCAAGACATAGCAGGTAACAATATATTCTAAAATTGATAAACGATCCTTAATATTCAACTAACTAGAATTCGATTATTACATCGCTGTTATTCCTATTAACGGGGCACAAGTTGTCAAATTCATATACATAGTTTTTACTCATAATCTCCTGTTTGATTTATAACTATGTAAAACGTTAATCAAAATTATAAAAAGTCTAAAATAAACCATTTACAGGGCATGGCCCGATAACATGTAGCTTCGTTTAATGGGTATTTTCTTCCTGACGCCATCTAATTATATATCGAGTTGACCTCCGAATACCTCCGATGGTCATATAAGCAATATAAACATATTTTTCTTGGTTAGTTTAATTTTATATTAAAAATTAAAATTATAGGCAAATCATTGTTTTTTCCTGTATAAGAAAGATTTTTTTGTGGATCGAATCAATCAAATGATTTACCTTTGTTTCACTTTCAATGTTAATATTATTATTATTATTATTATTTTAAAAATAATAAGTATTATTATTATTATTATTATTATTATTATTATTATTATTATTATTATTATTATTATTATTATTATTATTATTATTATTATTATTATTATTCTTCATTTTTATTATTATTATAATTATTCATTTTTATTATTATTATTATTATTATTATTATTATTATTATTATTATTATTATTATTATTATTATTATTATTATTATTATTATTATCATTATTATCATCATTATATGATCAAGATGTTGCTAACGAAATCAAAAGTGAAAAACAGATTGATTTCACAAACAAACAACTCCAGAGATCTTCGGGGAACTCTTATGTACTTCTGTTTAAGTCCAACTCGATGTCTGTATTTTGTCAGTTAAAGCTAATTTTAACACGGTAGAGGGGCTGAACGATTGGCTGCCAATTTTCAGGATGAAAAACACGATTTCAAAGAGGTATTTCTCAGTGATTATTTGACTGGTTGCTCCAAATTTTAGTTCTTTACACCTTTGAATTGTCTGCTTTTCGTCTACAATGAAATTGATTTGAAAATCATTGTTTAAAGCTCCAGTTAATTGTTTTTTAAATAGATGTGTAAAACGGCGAAAATCTGTTTCCCTTTGACAAAACATCAGGAAATTTCAAACACCCTTTAATCTAACTTTTCAGATGATTCTTTTCAAACAAAGACGTCTTCAAGCTAAAAAATAAATGGATTTGAAGATATCTTCATATAGAAATATCAGTATACTTTAAAAACATAATGACCTGAACATAAACAGCGGGAAACATGGAAAGATATGGCGAAAATGAGCACCCCACTCTAGAAGTTTAAGTAACGCGTCGTAAATAATGATCAATTTGGAATTATTATGTAAGTCTAATAGAGAGTGATTATTTACTTATCTAAGAAATTTTCAAGTGAATTCTATACTGACCAATAACAAGAAGTCACATTCCAATTATGTGAACATCTACAAATTATCACTTCCGTTTGGAGTATATCTTTTCCAGTTGAAACAATATTCCAGGGCTTGTATTTCCTATGGTAGAGAAGGCTATTAAGCCGAAAGTTAAAAATGATCAAAAATGCTGAAGTTGAAATTTCCCCTTTTAAAACATTTACGACTTGGTTGTCAGTTATGGATTATCTGTTTCATCAAGAAGATGCAAATTCTATAATTCTACTAAACAGGCTCCCGTTTTCCTGTTCCAGAATGCGACCTATCAAATAAGACTTATAATCAGATTTTGACTTATATTAGAAAAACGACGGGAGTTGCATATGGACTATGATCTGTTTACTCTTGAAGGTCAACTGTGTCGTACCTGTTTTTAGTGAGTTTCATATTGTTCCGTCCTTTGCTTTCTATGTTGTGCCTTGTGTTCTGATATTTCTTTTTATGTCATGGCGTTGTAAGTTAATGTTCGACTATACGTTTGAATGTTCGTCTGATATTCTACATTCTCTTTTTATGTCAAGACAAATATTTAGATGATTAAAAGATGATTTTATTCTTTCTTAAAACAGGCATAAATATGTATGATATGGGTGATTCTTTTATCACCCATTTCGAAGTATTGTCCTCTAGATTCCTTTATTGATACGGTATACTGAGCAATATCGTTTGCTAAAATATGAGCCACCACTTCCTTATTTAGTTTAACAAAGATGAATCTGCGTGAAAACATAGAATATCCATTAGTTCACCCACAACAGGCAATAAAATGTTATGCGTTTGACAGTAAAAACTGTTCCCTCATGTTTCAAAGATTTCCATTAACATTAAAGAAAGATAACATTGATAAGTCACTTAGATTTTTTTAAAGTAAGAGAAAATCCCGCAAAAACGTAGTGCTCTCTCGAGAAAGATATGCTGTAACTATTACAAGAATTGCATATGATTTATTAAAATGTTCTGTGTTTTTTTCAGCTACTTCGGTTAGGATATGCATACAGGGGAATAAAGACAATACTGATTTCCAGTTTCGGTTTGATGACGGCTCACAGATGAATTATTTTCTATGGGATATTGGACAGCCAGCCAACAAAAATGATGAACATTATCTAATAATGACAAAAAGGGAGAATGCTAACCTGTATCAGTGGAATGATGTTTTCAAACTAAGATTAGACCTGCAATGTCTTGTCATTTGTGAGAAGTAAATCAAACAAAATATCATATTCTATGAGTAGGTGTGTGTATGCTCGTAATATTAGATACTTGTTTTTTGTCCTTCGGTCGGACTGTTATCTCTTTTTAAAAATCCCCATATACCATTCTCAATGTTTTTTTGTGTAAAGTAATATTACTTGCAATATTTCAAAAGATATGCTCACTTTCTGCCCCACATTTGTGCAGCAGTTTAACGTTAAAATATAATTATTATTATTACAAAAATTGAAGAAAAAAAAAACAACTCCTGCTTATATATTTTGAAAATTTAATTCTTTTGTGAAACTTTTTAAAAAAATCTAAAAATTGGAATGTTGATATTTCTAAACTTTTATTGAGGACTACAAAATATAAATTTTAAAAAACTTTTGTAACATGTACCAAGAAGACAAACATGCTTAAGAATTATTTTTTCATATGAAATAGATGATGAAAATATAAAAATTACCTTAGATAACTAGCTATGATTTTGAAACTTATGTTTTATTTGTAATTATATCCTTAAGCTCAAACATTTAATTATTTTTGTGAAGTTGAACAATCGTGGAAACATCAGAACTAATTGTTTTGATATTATTTATGGTTTTGAGTATTACAGTTGTTATTTTTAATTATAAGATATCATTCTTTACAGAAGCATTTGTAATATATTTCGTATGTATTGTGTTTATTTCACTCGTGTACTATAATCAAATATTTTATTTTGTTTGCCATGTTGTAAATTGTAAGCCGTCAATTAATACTACCTAACATTAATTGTCATTTAATTACAATCAATAGAAAAGACGCTTATTGATATATTTATCGTCTGCATAACATATTTTTTTATCAGATGGTCACCTGGAATGACGTACGTGAAAATTGTTCTAATTTATATTAATCATAATATGTGATTGACATGCCAATTGAAAGTATAGACACGAGTATGTATCATCAGCATACTACTATATTTCCTTTTTTATGACATTGACAAAAGGCAACATAAATTATCGATGTGAAGATAAAGTTTTGAACATGTACTCTAAATGTTCAAAAAATATCATTGAACATTTAGAAATTGAATCCTATGACTGTGTGTGGCATTGTAGAATAGCAAATCCCTGATAAAGTGCTTACAAACAATGCTCTGCAACTAATTCATTAGCAGATTGCCTTGAAATGCTTTGAATCGTGTAATTGTTAAAAACAAAACATTTGTATTATTATCACTTTTTAACTAGTAAAGCGATTATAGAGTTATTGAGTTTGGTATTAATATGCATACAGACTTATTATTTGATGGTAAAGGTAACCACAGGTAATGTTTCTTTATAACTTATTCTCTCAGTAGTAGTAGGAGTCTTCCAAGAACGTCTCGTCCTTTTTCTAAAACAGTTTATCGGAAGGTACCAAGACCTTGATGATAAATATTCCGTATCAACTTCACAAATAATACAGGATGGTCTTGATGTTTAGATTCTGCGTACTGACGTTGTTTATCATCTTTACGTGTCAAATTGGTTTTTTTCATTCGTCTTTGTTCTATTATCAATATTACTTTTACTGTTGGATTGTTTTCTGTGATATCCATTTAACGTGGCTTGGTACTTGTACATCCCGTCACTGACTTTGTATTATCTTTCATTTTTGCTGATGTGTTTTGTATATGCTACTTTTTGTGTTTCGTTGGTTCTTATAACGTGACTCTGTACTTTAAAATATTCTGTCAGTATGTTATTGTTCAATTACATGTCATTATGTTATATTTCTATTATAAATTACAAAATACGTTGAACCACAAACGTCAAAATTATTTAATCGAGTAGCGGAATGAACTGTTTGTTGATTCTTATAAATTCTATAGAACTTTTGGACTATTTTAAATCTCGGTCTAGTTGTGAAACTAATTCTTAAATACTTTGGATTGTTTAACCTTGTATGCTAACATTGCCCATGTGAAATTTTAGAGTTGTTTGTATAAACATTGAACGACAAAAAAATGTGACGTATAAATTTTCTGACGTCAGACACGCAAAATTGTTTCTTTTAGAATTGTAACACGATGATGAATGCTGTACCATATTTTGACTATTTTATTTATTATGTTTGTTTAGTTCACGCATCATTGTGAATATAACAGAATTTGATGACACTGTCGTACACATTAAGTGAGAGGTTTAGCGCTATAAAATCAGGTTCAAATCACCATTTTCTACATTTGAAAATGCCTGTACCAAGTCAGGATTATGACAGTTGTTGTCCATTCGTTTTTGATGTGTTTTGTCATTTGATTTTGCCATGTGATTAGAGACTTTCCGGTTTGATTTTCCCCAGAGTTTAGTATTTTTGTGATTTTACTTTTTTCCATATTTTATATTCCTGCAATGCTGTTTAAGGTCTCCCAAAAAGTGTAGCCTATTACTTGTCGAGCACAAAATCGATACCGCCGAAGGACAGCGACATGTAAGGAAAGAACAAAAGAGGCAAATGATACCAAAGAGACATTCAAAGTCGAAAATAAACTGACAGCACCATTTAAAAAGATGAACAGACGAACAACAGAAGGCATAACAACATAAGATAAGACTTAGCAACAATGACCCCACCCAAGACTTGTGGTGATTTTTGTGGCCGGGATCGTAGGCAGACCCTACTCAACAGATGACACCCGTCGTGCTGCTCATGAAAGTATAAACACGGTGTTATAAGTTAAATTTGGTAGGTAAGTTATTAGTTCCCGAGGATATAATTAACTTCTTGGACTCTTATGACATGTTATCAACGACACATGTAATCTGACGACTATGCTCTTGGAGTTTATTTACACCACGTGTGCCTGAACTGGTGATAGTGATCACGATAACATTTGATACGATGTTTAATGTCATATCACTCATTTTTAAAGAAGTTCAAATATCTTCCTTTCGTTATCAAAACGCACCACTCTATCCTTAAAGTACTCATACAACCGTGATACAACCTTTTTCGAACCGCTATCACATGCAACTTTCATGAGACTGTTGATCACGTTTTCAATCTCTGATTGATCTCTGATGATACTTTCCTCGTGTACTTGTTTTTGCCATACATATATTAATTCATCTGCGTATTTGTCTGCATTATTACACGCAAGATATTCCATGATGCCATATATGTTGAAATATTGTATACCAATTACATTTACCAGCCATTCAAATCTGTTTCTATATATTCCAAGCTTTCCAAAGATTTTGTTGATTACAAATAGGTGTACATAACTTTTTATCCTATCGCCAAACTTTGCTATTACCCATTTCATTATCTTTTCATTCTTATTTTGAAAAGCAGTTTGAAATAAACACTCGTAATCATCACACTCGACTTGAATTTGGTGTTTTTCAATTACAGTTAGTAGTCCATCAAGTACGTCTTTGTCATCCCATGCGCATCTCTTACAGAGAGTATACACTATAGTTTTGTGACACGCCTCTTTTATTTTGTCGCTTATGGTAGTCTGGCTGAGAGAGAAATCAATATGCCTTAGCAACGTGAAAACTATGGTCTTTTCGTTGGGTTTATTACTGATAAACTGTAACAAAGTCGCTGGTAAAAAGAAAAGTACGCTTCGCCCCGGAAATGGGATGGAAACATCCCTGCACATATAAAATGTACTGCTTTTATCCAACAAATTATTAAGAAAATCTACATCGTCTAGAAGTTTAGAGTACGCAATCATGTGCATTCGAATGTATATTGCTTTTTCTTCAGAAAGAGTGTTTTGGAGACATGTTATAATTCTTACTGCCAATTGGTCGTATAAATCACTATTGACCACTAATCCAGGTTTTGCGAAGGAGTGTGGTAATGCAAAAGGTTTAAGTTCAGTAGCTATGAATCCGATATCAAGAGAATCGATACTTGATAATACATCTGATTCGAAAAAAGCGTGAACAAAAAGATCGAATATTACAGAATTTCTGATTCCATACATTTTAAAAGGACAAGCAGACGAAAAGTCGACAACCGATCGCTCTCTAAGATATGCATTCCTTTTTTTCATTTTCTTAAATTCATTTAGAACTTCAATAACGTTAACTTCTTTATAAAGTTCATTAGTATCTGAAGTTGAAAAGACATGTTTTTTATATCTGATTTACTTACTAGTCTTCTTTCCATCATGAGAAATAAGAACAACAAGTAGTGAATTTTTGAAGATTTCTCTGTCTGTCTCTTCAGATTACGAAGATCGTCAAGTATGAATTTGCATGGCGAATGGAAGAAATCTGAGCCATTTGAATACAGAGTTGAAACGTTAGTAAAGAGAATGCAGAGCTCAGGAAAACCCATAGTGCTGTTGTCGTCAATCGCTGCTATATCTTTTATTTGTGTGTCATTTAAACGTTCATTAGATGGAATAGGCATAGCATCTATGAATGTTCGCAAAAGTTTTTCTTTTTCACTTTGTTTAAGTTTGTATTTATTTGAATCTAAATCTAGTATGGATATGTTGTTGAATATAGTATTTCTTTTGTCTAATTCTGTAATGACACAAACGGCTTTAGTACAACCGTTCTGAACCAAACGCTGAATAAATTCTAAAATCTGAATAACAACATTGACAGGTAATGCAGCGTCAGTTTGTAATACATCATCAACCAATAGAACAACTTTGTTTGCCCCTTTTATAACGTCCAATAGCATACGAGGATTTACAAATGACATTTCATTTTCCCAAATATTGAGTTTGCATTCTTCAAAAGTATAAGGCAATCTTTGAATATCGTATTCTTGATGACGATGACAGTAATCTCGTATTATTTCTAAGGCATTTGTGCTTTTACCTATGCCTACCTTCCCAGTTAATAGTACCAAACCATTTTCTTCTAAAACACGTATTCCATCTGAAATAACATTCGTTTTGATAAATAACTGGTTGTTCTTTTCAGTTGTTATCCGTTTTGTCTCTGGTAATACGTCTGAAAAATACCAATTTCTTATCATTCTTCGCTATTCAAACTATGGATTTATCATTTCAATATACATTGTCAATAGCCATAAGTATACTTTGAAAATATAGGTCAAGATATACATTGAAAATATAGGTCAAGATATACATTGAAAATATGGGTCAAAATATACATTGAAAATATAGGTCAAGAAACAGATGACTATAGTTTTGTTTTACTGTACTGCGAATTCATTATCTTACTAGAATACAATTCAATTATAACCTTAAATGAAGCTTACTTTGTCTGCCTCGTATATTAGGATTCAATCGATATAATTCTGATTGCGCATGTTGAAGTCTTTTGACATCCTCTCGCAAACATTGAATTTCAGCTTCAGCATTACGTATTTCTAATATTGAATTCTTTAGAGAGTTATCAAGCGATGCAAATTCCCATTTTTCACAATCGTGTTGTAGGGTTTCCCCTCCTAGTCTTGTAATGGCCTATAAAAAACACAATATCAAGCGAACATTGTATTATAATTTGAGTTATTTAAACGATTCAAGGTGGTATGGTAGTATAAAAAGAATAGAATTTGTTCATATTTTGTCAAAATGTAGTAAATATTGTGATATGTTCAAAAATATAATAAAAAGTGATGGAACTGAGTATTTTCTCAAACTACAAGTTGTGACAACATGACACATTTTGTATTGATTATACCGGTAAAAAAAACCAATCAAGAAGCTAAACTAAATAATGGAACTGTAAATTAAAATGCTTTGAGAAATTGCTTTGAGAACATCAAAAGAAAAGACAGGGTCACCGTACTTGTATTCCACCTAGAATATAAAAAAGCAAAATGTCATGTAGATTCTTTCAGAAAATGTTCTGTTTTAGAGTTACCTCCACTTAAAATGAAAATTTAAAGACATTACAAATCAAGAAAATATAAATCAACGCTAGTAAAAATATTAATATTTCTTAGTAAAAAATATTTGGTTTTTTTTAATGAAAATTCACATTAGTTATCTGCGTTCCTCATTGTTCCTGTAACAATTTTGCTAACTTTATTGAAAATCTCGACCTAAGGCTCTTTGTTACTTACAATCCAAGATGGCGAAATACAACCATACTATCTTAAGATAATTTTTTATGGGATTGTAAGTATTCTATAAAATTTCGATTTTATGATAACTTTATGTATACTTAGATGAATCTTAAACCAGCAACATCCGATCAGCCTGATCGGTAAGACATGCGCAATTAAGATTTGACTGATAAGGTGATGTAGGAGGTACAAGATGTATATAAACAGCAGCTGATAAATGTAAACAAAATAAATGCACATGCTTGGGGAATTTGTAGCAGACGATTTAATTATCTTATCCACTGTGGTCAAAATAGTTATGGTTTGTAGTAGATATTATTACAAAAATAAAAGAAAACAAATATTTACTTACAATTATGTTTTAATGATTTGACTTAAAAAATATGAGATCAAATATCATAAATCCAAGTAAATTTGAACTAACTGATCCCATATTTCAGACCACATGTTATAAGATTTCCTTTTCAAAACTTTTACTTTTACTTGTCTTCGTGGGTTTTTTGCATCTTGCACAGTTTTTAATGATGTGGTTTGCCTATTTACATGTTCATTCCAATCCAATACAACTAGATTTGTCCGAAGTATATAAACTTGTTTGGAGAAGTTAATTCTCTTGTCGTGATATTGAAGAATGGCATTATTGAAACTTTCCACATAATAACTGTCCATACAATGAACATAATCAGTTGGCGATTTATATACCTGGGTGTTCATTAGAGCCCGACCTAATAACATCTCTGCTTTGGGATCCTTGATTAAATATTTAGTTGGTTCATAATTTGATTCAGTTTTACACCTTGATAATTCACTACAGTGTTCGTGATTGTTCTTATAATGTTCAACTATATTCAATAGACTTAGTTTAAGTTTCACTGGATCCTTATTACAATTTTTCATTGCCCAATACAGATGAGTTTTTATACTTGCTGCTTTGTCCGATAACTCAGGGTGCCACGTTTGTCCTTCCTTGTATCTTGGTCCAGAACAAATGGTCTTGATTTCTTTGGCTATGTTTTTGGTGGTATGCCAGGTATCATTTGTTGATTCTGTGTCAATTCCATTAATACGGATAAATTTGTTAACACTGGTATTTCTGTCATGACAGTGAACACGAATTTTCACCTCGTACTCATCTCTGAGATTTTTAAAATATTCGTAAATCCTCTCTGTTCCTATAAGTTCATGTTTTTGTGCACTTGTACAATCCACTTTTGAAATTGTTTCAACACGTAAAACTTTGTGTGTTCTGGCACCAAGGCAAACGACGTATGTGTACATAGAGTTTTTTCTGGTACCATGTCTTGCATCAGTTACAATATCGATACCTTCTTGAAAGTCTTCATAGGACGCGATTTCCTCCAAAAGAGCAGTTTCATATGACTCTTTCACCAGCTGTGACACTACAGGGACATATTTCTGGAAAATACTATTCAGCGTAGTCTCCCCAATAGTACCAATGTTAGATGCCTAACAAAATCTTGAATATTGGTTTGGTAGGATTCCTGACACATAAAATCCATGAGACATTCTTAAATTACACAGATATTTGTCTCCCATATACGGTGAGCTTGACCAGAGAAATTCATGTTTTTCCTCACATTTAAGTTTGCATACTCCAACATGACCCTTAATATCAGTTGAGTAAAGATGCAACTGACTTTTACAAACTTTTCCATGGTTTATCACTCTTTTGATAAGGTTCTCGATTGATGTTTCGGCAGTGACAAAAAGTTTCTGAGTTGATGTAAAAGAACAGTCCAAAAATGGTATATTGTTTTCCTCAGCCATATGTTGATCTTCATCTAGTTGTGTTATATTGTTTTTAATGTAGAATGTCATTACTTCAAATAACATGTCTTTATTTGTAGTCCTGTTTGGGTTCCCACCACCCATTGCCTTTTTAATTTCATTGGTCATTCCATATATCAAGTTTTTCTCATCAATAGATCCAGAAGAAAAATTTATTTTTCCTTCAATAGGTTTTGGTTTTTCTTTCCTCATGTCATTCCTTCTTTTAACACTCTCAACTTTATCTTTTAAATATTTTCTTTTTTCTGCAGGTTGAATATTTTCATTCATATTTACGGCAAGTACTTCCATGATTATGAAAAATTCTATTTCTAAATTTCCCTCCAAAATTTGATAGCTACTGATGTTGGACATTCCAATTTTCACTCAAAGCAGGGGTGAATGAAAATTAAGTTTTATTCTAAAAACAGATATATGTTTCTATACTTTTTCGCAAGGGTTTTTGGAAGATATAATTCAATATTTTTGAGATTTCACTTGTATTTGTAATGCAATTATTGAAAACTTTTCCTCAAAAATAAATTATATGTGGGTTTCCCGCCACTGTCAAAATGCTAGACTTCACTATTTATCTGGGGTGAACTTGGGAAATAAGAGCAGAATAAAGAAATTTGATAAAATATTGTGTCAATTCAGCAGCTTTTACATTTATCTTAGGTATATAAATCACAGTACATAACACTAATGTGTTTCGTGTAAAGATAAAAAAAAAAGCACTTAATTGGACATTAAAAAATTTAACAATCCCCAAACCCCCATCAAAAGTGTGCAAAGTGATACTGGCACACCTAAACTGTTACACATGACATTTTGAAATCTGTAGTAAAATGGAAAACCAAAATGATCAAAATGTTCTTTCTTTGACTGTAACTGAGGAACAAAAATTTGCAATTCAGGCATTTTTTAGCCAAAATGATTGGGATTTTAATGAGGCAGCATCATCATCAAGTACATCTAATCTTCATTTAGAAGATAATGCAGAAAACAATATCATTGCAACTGATGAAATTGAGCACCCTGGTCAAAGTGGGTCAGATCAACAAAGTGCTAGAAATGATATCATGGATACCAATGATGAAGATATGTGTCAGGATTGTTTTTGTAGTCCTTGTGTAACACAAAATAGACAAAGTTGGTTAGGTGTAGGGCAGAGAGCACATGCCAGAAATAGTGGAATAAGAAAACTAAAATATAAATTATTCTGGAGAATGATGCAGGATAGAGGAGCATGGAGCAGTCCTCAATATCTCGCGAAGAAATGTAGGCTTTTAAATAGGGATAGGGTTGATGAAACTGTCGTTATCGTCAGGAGAGAGGTTATTCCTGATTGTGTGTTAAATCTGGTGAGGGAATTTTTACCCAAACCCTAAATCTAAACCCTACATGGGACATAGATGGTACTAATTCGTTATATACTTTTTTATTTCAACCGTAGTGACTAAAATTATTAAACCCTTTTGACCTTGTTTTATTGCTTTGCACTCAATGTTTATATACAATTTAACTTATTGGATTAATTAACAAAATGAGTTTTCTGGAAGGAAAGTTTGTGTAATGTTTCAAATGGATTTAAACATTGGATATTTCTGCAAATTAGGTAGGTGCTGTCTTTATTATGCATGAACATTATTTACCATGTGCATTTGTTTACAAACAGAATCAGCTGTTGTCAGACTCCGCCTTCAAAATTCAAATTTGAACTAAAAATCTGTTCACTTCAGATTTTTAAACATGTAATATTTAAAAGATAGAAAGATAAAAAAAAATTTCACATAATATGTTGAAAATTCTTGAAAGAACACATGTAACAAAAATCATTATAAATTACAAGTGATAATGAAAGTTATTCATAAAACATTGTCTCTGATTTGAACCCTGTCAATTATTTGCAGATTTTAAGAATTCAAGGGATGGAACCCTTTTGTACTCAGGTTGCTGGTTTAATGTCAGATATACATATACAAGTATAAGCAAAAGATCTCTGGAGTTGATAAATTCTACAACATCATGTGATTGTATAGCATTGGTTTGGGATCTTTTTATTTATAATATTCCATTAGAATACTGTAGCAGTTAAGAGAAGACATTCTGATATTTTGACTGTAAAGTTAATATTCATAACTGCAGTTTAATCATCATGATGGACTTATGAAAAAACAAATAATATCAATCGAAGATATAACAAATAAGTTATATGCTACTATCTAACAAACGAGATCTTAATCTAGCAATTAAATTAAGTTTAATCCACCATTCTCTACATAGGAAAATGCCTGTCCCGATTCAGGAATATGACAGTCATTTTTCTGTCGTTTGATGTGGTTCTGCTTTTTATTTTGTCATTTACCATTTGATAAGTGTCTTTCTGTTTTAAATTTTTCTTGGCGTTTGGAGTTTGGTGTTTTTGAAATTTTATGTTTTTCATCAATGAAGGATCAACTTTTCCACTATGAACGTTTGCTTTACCTAGTCCATCTAAAAACTTTTTGTCAAATTACTAAAATAGTATTTTATTGCTAGTAAATATATTTATAAAGTGTTGATTTCATTGAGTAAAATATAAACTTATTGTCGATGTAAGTGTACATGTCGTCTGTTTTTAATTTACTTGATCCAGTTATGCCAGACCATTTATCTTTTGGAATCCAAATACATAAAATAGAAAAGAAGAATTAGGACTTAACATAACAGCTAAAAGTACAAGTTTTTTTAACCTCAATTTGTATCTACTTAAAGTATTAATGAATTTTTACATCGGCAAACTACGGGTGCTTCTGATTTATAGTATTGAATCGAAATTCAACGAAAATAACCTCGCAGAGGTCACTCCATGCAGTAGCGTATTCATCCGGGCCGATCTCAATCAATGCAGAATGGAAATTCGTATTTCTGTAAATTTTAATCCTACTAAGATCAGCTTCTACACTTGTGTCTGTCTTCAAAGGTAATCTTTCTGATGTATTGAAAATCTCTCTCTCTGTTTTCTACTTTTTGTGCCCCAATTTTGGTTGACCTCTATTATTTGAATAGTGATATTTTTAAAAGAATGTCCTGTTTTTAAGAGGTATCTCATGATTGAGAAGTTTCTTCCTTTTGTATAAAATGACCGGTGATTATTAAGTCTGATTTTGAATGTGGTTTCCATTCTTAATAAAGCCAAAAAAGAAAATCGAAAGATACTCATGAAATACAAAGTTAAGGCGACCCGCGCAAATAGAATGCTGTTTTTGTCACCTTCCATCCTGATCTGACAAATTTTCCATCTACTGTCCGCAAGCACTGGCGTCGTATTGAAACTGACTCTTTCTTAAAAGAAATTTTTCCAACACCTCCTGTTATTGCCTTTCGCAGACCCAAAATCTCAAAGACATACTTGTAACATCTAAAGTAATCAAACACAAGATCTCTAAAATTGAGTTTTACAAACAATGCGGAAGAAGCAATGTGTAAGCGCTGTAGGTCGCCAACACTGACCTCTCTTTCACAAGCACAGTAACAAAGCAGCAATACAACATCTATGTAAAACGAAATTTGTAAAACAGAAAATAGTATTTACATTCTTCCTTGCGGAACTTGCAAGCTGACCTATGTTGGTAAAACAGAAAAAAAATTCAACATCGGACTTAATAATCGACGGTCATTTTATATCAAAGGAAGAATAGCCCATTCACGAGACACCTCTTAGGGCATTTGCAGCCTTATTGTACATATATATATATATATATATATATATTATAATTATTTTCTGTGACTGTATATTACATTAATTTGTAGGATCCTTTACTATAGATAATTTAGCTGATCTGTAACAATAACATCTTCATGCCTTATATATCATGTACTGTAGTACGCCGCTAGATTAAAACTGACGTGGAAAGGTAACACACGGCCAGCGAAAGCTCTTATTTTGAGAGCCCAGGTGGTCGTGTTGTCTAGCGGGACGGCTGCAGTGCAGGCGATTTGGTGTCACGATATCACAGTAGCATGGGTTCGAATCCCGGCGTGGGAAGAACCAAAAATTTGCGAAAGCAAATTTACAGATCTAACATTGTTGGGTTGATGTTTAGACGAGTTGTATATATATATATATATATATATATATATGTATGTGTGTGTATGTACATGATATGCATCCAGCGTTATTAAATGATATGATCAAATCAGGCCTTATACGTAGCTGTTGTCTTGGTAAAATCAGAATATATGTTTTTAAAACCGAAATTTACTACTTTTCCAATAAAAATTGTATATTATTCTATTCATTGTTAAATTAACTTTTTGATTCTTATAAATTATTAGAGTCCAGCCTAATCAAACTCATGCTGATATTAATGCATCCAATATTGATAAGTCCTTATGTACAAGGAAAATCACTAGAATCCAAAATTGAGTTCAACTCTTAAAGTTTTGTCTTTTTAGTTTCTTCTTCACTAACACATCCAATATAAATAGTTCCTGATGAAGACAGAGCAAGGAAAATCATTAGAATCCAGAATAGTTTAACTCATAAAGTTTGGCCTTTCTAGTGTCTGAACTTCCTGCAACACTAACACATCCTATATAGATAGTTCCTGTCGTAGACAGAGCAAGAGAGTATGGAAATATGATTCCCATGTCACCAAAGTTGTAGTAGTTCATAATTTGTCCCTGGTCAGTCAGTATATGCAATGAAGGATTGTCCAAATCAATAACAACAATAATATCTGATGGTGTTGTGAGTATTCCACGAGGTTTAAATGGATTGTTATCAGTGTTGACCTCAGGGTGACCAGAGTAGATCCCTAGTATGTCTCCTCCTGGTGCTAACGCTACCACTCTACCTCTGTGATAATTATCTAGCCAATCCACCACACAAATATTACCATGACTGGTACTTGTTATAAATCTAGGTACAGTAAATACACGTTTGTTATGTTTGTCATGCTCATATTTATGTAGTTCTTTCCCTTCCTGATCCATCACAATAACTACACGTATTCCTGTGGCAGGGAATGGTTCCCCTGGAGACCTGGCTCCTACGATGACTCTGTGATCACGGGACAAATGGATAGCTCTTGGATACAATGGTTTTACATCATACCTGGAATCTGTCATCTCCCCTGTCACGGTGTTGATTAATTTGAGTTTAGTCTCATCTGTTGTTACAAGAATGGTATTGGAAGGAGTTTTTGCCATTTCATAAATCTTAGTGTTTAGACTTGTTATTACTACAGTTCTATTCTCCATAAGTTTGACATGTTGTAACTTTAATCTGGCATTATCTGCCATCCACATAGAACCATCAGAACATACTGCTATATGGTGAATATCAGTTAGATCTGTTGTATAAACTTTGGATATTTCAAACTTAATCTTACTCTTCTGTTTTGGCATCATTTCCTTTTCGACTGTATCATGTGTATTATAGTCTTCTTCTTCAATCAACTCATGTCCATTATGAACTTTAGTGATACACTTTGGACAAATAAGTTTATGACAAGTATTACAGTACAGACAGCAAGCTTGGTTAGAATGTTCCTCACATTTGACTTCTCTGAATATGATGGTGTCCTTTGACACCTCTTGTTTTCCTATGTCATTTATGTTAAGTATTGTATGATCCTTCGCAATTTTTAGATGGACCCCATCCTTACACTTGTCACACATAAGCAAGTCACATGTAATACATTTCACTTGAATCTTATTTCCATCTTCACATAACTGACATCCAACTGGAATTTGACCTTTTTGTATTGAACTTGCAAACGCCATATCAAAATTTAAAGATGTCTGACTTTATCATGTTTATAACTTCCTTGTCTCCTTATCTATATATATAATATATATATAATCAATATCTACTAAAACTATTGTTCTGACATGTGTAAAGCTCTAAAATGACCTCATCACAGGTATTTAAATCTACTAGTTTTGACATGTGTAAAGCTCTAACATGACCTCGTCACAGGTATCTAAACTTTATCTATTTAGGGTAAATACTCGCTGTTAGATCTTCTTAAGATTGAATTGTATAATTTCTTCAGAGAATAATAAATTGATGAAAAATAGTCCCTAATGCAAACATCTGTGGTGTAATGAAAATTTGTCATTATTATCTGAGGAAGCCAAGGGTAGTCGCATCAAATTGTCAACCATGGCCACACCTGAAAGGGGTGGGGTGGGTTGGTAGGGGAGTCATACATTTATGGTTTTGATGTTTTCATAATTCCCTGTGGGATACGAGTAAGTAAATAACTAGAATATTGAAAAATAAGCCTAAACGTTTAATTTATGTTTAATATAAGCCTACCCGTTTTGTTTAATATAAGCCTACCCGTTTTGTTTAATATAAGCCTATACGTAACTGTTTTTTTTTATATTGAATATAAGACTACCTGTTTTAATGTTTAATACAACCCTACTCGCTTTCATGTTAAACCAAGTCAGGAAAATGGCAGTTGTTATCTTATAGTTCGTTTCTGTGTGTATTGCATGGTCGTTTGTTTTTTGTTGCAGTTCAGTGTTTCCGTTGTTTCGTTGTTTTCTTCTTATAGTTGATCATGTTGTTGTGTTTCCCTCAGTTTTAGTTTGTGAGTCGAATTTGTTTTCTTTCAATCGATTTTAAGACTTTCGAACAGCGGTATATAAAGGCAACAGTAGTATACCGCTGTTCAAAACTCATAAATCCATGGACAAAAAACAAAATCGGGGTAACAAACCAAAACCGAGCGAAACGCATTAAATATAAGAGAACAACGACACAACACCGAAACGCAACACACACAGAAACTGACCAATCATCAGACAAAACACCACGAGAATAACAAATATAACATGAAAACCAAATACAAGAATTTGGGATAGACAAGTACCGTGCCACGTCTTATCTCAATATCTCAAAAACAAGAGAAAACACAAACGACTCAACGTTAAAATACAACACACAGAGAAACGAACAATAATATAACAATGACCATCTTCCTGACTTGGTACAGGACACTTTTAAAGGGGAATAAAACTACTGTTGCCTTTTTTCAACATAATATAAAAAAGAAGATGTGGTATAATTACCAATGAGACAACTCTCCACAAGAGACCAAATGACACAGTAATTAACAACTATAGGTCACCGTACGGCCTTCAACAATTAGCAACGCCCATACCGCATAGCTATTAAAGGCCCCGAAATAACAAATGTAAAACAATTCAAACGAGTAAACTAACGGCCTATAAATTTATGTACAAAAAATGAACGAAAAACAAATATGTAACACATCAATAAACGACAACCACTGAATTACTTTGGACAGGCATATACATACAGAATGTGGGAGGATTAAATATGTAATCGGGATCCCAACCCTCCCCTATTCTGGGATAGTGGTGTGACATTACAACATTACAACATAAGAACGATCTATAAAAAGCAGTTGAAAAAGGCTTAACTCATCAGATGGATACAAATAGAAATACTAAACAGAGTAAGCCTACCTGTTTTTTGTGTTAAAATAAGCCTAAGTGTTTTTTATGTTTAATATAAGCGTACACGTTTTGTTTAAAGTCATATGAAACTTCAAATTGAAAAAAAACATGTTCTTATAACTAAATGGCTAGACTTTATTATAAAACTTATGTGCATATACTTTTTTCTATAAAAAATTCTTTAATTTGTCCAACTTAAGAAGAAATTTTTTTAAATTATTGGCTGACAAGTTTTCCATATGCAGTTACCTCAGGTGACCTTTCTGAAAAATTCGATGATCGCACTACACAAATGCGAAGGAGAAAACCAAATTGGCAGAGAGGGTCAACAAACGTAAACATCGCTCCGTCATCGAAATAAACTATATCTTATTGTACATGTTATATACTTAATATCCATGCTTCTTTGTCGATTGTTTACAAAGGTGACAATCGGTAAACTTTGGCTTCAAAACACGACCATTAGTTAGCTGCCATATTTTCACATCAACGTTGACTGAGTGAAATATTTTTTTGACGATTATACGATATGGATTCGTAAAAAATGATAAAATCGTGCATATAAGACTAAGTTTATGATATATGAATGCATTGGTTCAAGAATTGAATTTACATTATTTTTTACCAGTCAGTCGCCCATATGACTTTAATACAAGCCTACCAATATTTATGGTGAATAATAACCTACCTGTTTTAACATGTTTAATGTTTAATATAACCCTACCTGGGTTGTTTTTATGTTTAATATGACCCTACCTGTTTTTATGTTTAATATAAGCCTACCTGTTTTAATGTTTGATATAAACCTACCTGTTTTTTTATATTTCAATTTTCCCTGAAATTCCAGCTGCAATAATAGTTAATAAATAAACAACACGATCCTGATATTACCCTTCACATCCCCTCAATAACTCTCAACAATGTAACATTTTCATATTTATCACAAAATTTCCAAATGTTTAAAAAAAAAATATTCAAACAATAAAAAAAAATGAACACACATGAAATCCACCACAATCACATGCTGATAAAGCTACCTAGCCATTGTCCACCACAAGTTAATAAAGCTATCTTGTCCCTAGCTTTTGTCCTCCACAAGTTAATAAAGCTATCTTGTCCCTACCTATTGTCCACCAGAAGTTAATAAAGCTATCTTGTCCCTATCAACTGTCCACTACAAGTTAATATAGCTATCTTGTCCATCACAAGTTAATAAAGCTATCTTGTCTTCCACAAGTTAATAAAGCTATCTTGTCCCTAGCTACTGTCTTCCACTAGTTAATAAAGCTATCTTGTCCCTAGCAACTGTCCATCCAACAGTTAATAAAGCTATCTTTTCCCTAGCAACTGTCCACCACAAGTTAATTAAGCTATCTTGTCCCTAGGTATTGTCTTCCACAAGTTAATAAAGCTATCTTGTCCCCAGCTATTGTCTTCCACAAGTTAATAAAGCTATCTTGTCCCTAGCAACTGTCCATCCAACAGTTAATAAAGCTATCTTGTTGTTAGCAACTATCCACCACAAGTTAATAAAGCTATCTTGTTCCTAGCAACTGTCCACCACAAGTTAATAAAGCTATCTTGTCCCTAGCAACTGTCCATTTAACAGTTAATAAAGCTATCTTGTCCATAGCTATGGTCCATGCATGACAAAAAAGGTGTTGAAAAATTATTATTTAAGTGATTTTTTTAAGTCCAAGGACCATAACTCTGCAAAAAATCATTTGACAGAACAAAATTCAAAAGTGATCTGTAATTTGTCATTATTAAACTATATACCAATTTTCAAATCAATATCTTCAAGGTTGACGAACAAAAGTGCAAAAAACTGATTATTTGATTGAATTTTTTTAAGTCCAAGGACCATAACTCTGCCCAAAATCATCACACTGGAACAAAATTCAAACTTGAACTGTAACTTGTCAGGGTAAAACTATATAATAATTATCAAATCAATAACTTCAAGGAGGACGAAAACAAGTGCAGAAAACTGATTATTTGAGTGAATTTTCTAAGTCCAAGGACCATAATTCTGCACAAAATGATCAGACCGGAACAAAATTCAAACTTGATCTGTAACTTGTCATGATAGAACAACACATCAAATATCAAATCCATATCTTCAAGCATGAAGAAAAAAAGTTTGGAAAACTGATTTGCCGGACAGACAGACAGACAAACGGAATGCAAACCTCAAGTCCCCTTCAGCTTTGTCGGTAGGTGATTAATAGGTGATTAATAAGCTATGTTAGACAATAAAAAGACAATTCTTCAAAGCTAGTTAAGGTGGCTTGCATTTTTTTGTTTATGAAGACAACAAATATAAGTTTATATATAAAACATTTTATATTTTGTAAAACATTTACTAAAATTGCAAAAACACACAATCTACATAAAATATGTATAAATTTATAACAAATTAATATATAATAAAAATAAATAATAAAATTCTAACACTTGTTAACTTAAATATTAAGGTGAGAGATGTTGTAATCTTCAATTTTACAAAAAATTTGGGTCATTTTTAAACAACATATTTACACATATTTGTCTATAAATACTGACTAGATATCACAACAATCAAAACCACAACTTTACACAAAACCCATTAAAACAACATATAGAAATGTTAAATGTGTATCATAATATTTATAAACATGAGTACATTGTAACTAGTATTACTCAGAGGAAAATTGTCAAGGTTTAATACAAAATATGAAACAGATTTTACAATAAATCCTATACATGTATTCCTTGTTATAAAATAATGATGAGTAGTGGTAATGAACAGAGAAATTGCTTTGATGGAGTCTTTCCCTTACTTTCACAAAATGAAGAACAAAAATAAATGGATGGTAATGACTTTTTCAGTAATATAATAAATTTTCCCAAATTTCCAACTCTTAACACATCATGTGACATGCATTTATGGAAATTTATGGTGTTAGTCATGTTTAGTTAATAATGCAGTGAACATTTTTTTATTGTTTATAAAGCAACTTAATAAATTTTGAAAATGACACCTTTGTTTTGTAAAACCAAATCTTTAATAGAACTTCCATAATAAGTCAGTACTGAAAAAAATGGAAATACTGATATTCACTCAAGCAGACAGTCCAAGTGAATATAAGTTTTTCAAAAGTCAATGAAACCATATATTTATCAATACAAAAGACGGTAATTGTTTTATTATATACTCCTAGGAAAACAATGATTTTCAAACATTATACAATACTATACACGTACATGTAAATTTATTATGTTATTTCCTTAATTTTCAAGAATTCATTAACTTTAAATGGTATAATATCCCTTGGGTTCCTCTTCATCACTCTGGTCAATGGTGTAGTACTAAAGGGTAAAGATTACTTTAATTTTGCAATTTTGTGAATCTATTATAAACCATTGAATTATATTTAAATTAAGAAATAATTGACGGCAGCTATACTTTATTGTATTTTTAACATGGGTAGGCATTATATTCGTGATTATTTTTGCCAGAGCGATAGTGAGGGCTAAGATAACACGAATATAATGCCTACCCATGTTAAAACTAAAATAAAGTATAGCTGGCATCAATTATTTCGATTCTGATTAGGACAATTACGGTAATTTCTATGTTTGCTGTGTACAAGGGTACATGTTTGTGTAGGCTCTTCCATCAACCTCCCTGTCGATTTTTATCCAACTAGTTTAAACCAGTTTAATTTCGCAAAGTTGTGTATTTCTAAAATTTAAAATTGAAACAGAAATTAACAAATTTATTAACTTAAACAATATTTGTGTCACAAAATATCAGAAAAGTTATAATTCAACGTCTTTTTCTTCGAGGTCAATTTCTGACACGCACATTTTCAAGTCAGTTGTCAATGGCGGTGGACGCACAAGGAGAATCTGGTAGGTCGATCTTTATTTACTTAATTAATTTTGTAAATGTTTCCCTGGTTATTGTAGCATTGGTAAATATGTTCATATCTGATAGAGGATTCCTTGATAAAGTTGTGCTGACATTCGAGACTTGGCAGGAGGGGCCCTTTGACAGAGATTCATTTATACTTGTGGTAGTCCAAATAATTACGACGTCTGGCAAGGCTATTTTAATTTTTTCTGGGACGCCTTCCTTCAATGGCGTCCCAGAAAAAAAAAAAAATAGCCTTGCCAGACGTCATTAATACTGAGAGACAATCTTGTTGCATTTGTAAAATGGATTGGAAACCTTGGTGGTATATTGGTAATTACGCCTAATTTTTTTTATAGGAGAATGGGGTTCGATTCCCTGCTAGGGTCAATCCATTTTATCATAAATATGAAACAATTTTGTCATTTCAGTACAACAGTTATAATTAACCTATACTTTATATTTTATCGTCAGATCATATTTTTCAATGAAATTATTATATACATGCCTTTTAACAAGATAGATGAAACGTGTTTTTCAGTGGGAGGGGTTTTGAAGTTAGAACAGCCAACATGAACGTTGCGGTATCTAGGTCAAATATGTCAATTTCTAATTGTAACACATTGTTGTCATTGTAAAAGTATTAGTAACAAAATGTGTATCATATTTTAGTGTTTGAAAATGCCCCAAGTTAATGAAATACATTAAATGCGTATACCAATTTAATAAAATTCATTTTTCTGTCGTAGTCAATATACGCATGTGTAAACTAATTTTATTGGATAATAAAGTATGGTTTCTTTACAAAGCTAAAGAAGCACGTCATATTAGAATGGCAAATTAAAGATTTGATGATTGTACATTTGCAGTTAAACCTTAGTTTTGTCACAGATTTATACACCATGCATTACTTGTGTAATTTTTAATAAATTCAGGTAATTCTAATTCACATTATATTGTTACTTGAATATCTATGTATAATATATTATTAAAAAAAATTGCATCATTGATTCACTGCATTATTTTGTGTGAACTACCAATAATAGTGATAAACCTTGGAAGATATAGATATCAAGTCAGTAAGGGGATTGATTGCCAAAACTGGTATATATAAAGATTCTGAGTTCAATGATTTAAAATAAGTGATAAGTTATAAGACTTTTGATTTCACAGTACCCTAGAGTCTGATCACACCACTTAGAGTGTAGCAGTTTGTGAGAACAGAAAAGAAAAAGGGTTCACTATATTAGCTGAGAATATCTTGTAAACTCATTAAAATGATGGCTACTCCAAACATGATAGTTATGTTAACTTCAAGCAGCGATGTTCTTCCAAACACTGTTGGGTCAAAGTTGAAGCAATTTTTCTTCCCTTCTACAAGTCTGAAATTTTGTGCTTCACAAAATGATGTTTCGTTGAGATAGCTTTCACCTGGAAAAAAAAAGACGAAAAAGCTGATAATACTATTAAAAGACTATGCAAAGGAGCACATTTTTTTCACGTAAATGAATAATGTATCATATAGTTTTCCTTCAACTGGCATACATATTATTAGTCATAAGATGACACCAATGAACTCTGTTCATCACTTATGAATACTTGTTTTTCATTGGGTCAACACTAGAAAACAACAGATTTCATTGGGTTATGAGAAAACAAAAGATTGCATTGGGTTATAAGAAAACAACAGATTGCATTGCGTTATAAGAAAACAACAGATGTCATTGGGTTATGAGAAAACAACAGATGTCATTGGGTTATGAAAAACAACAGATGTCATTGGGTTATGAAAAACAACAGATTTCATTGGGTTATAAGAAACAACAGATGTCATTGGGTTATAAGAAAACAACAGATGTCATTGGGTTATAAGAAAACAACAGATGTCATTGGGTTATGAGAAAACAATAGATGTCATTGGGTTATAAGAAAACAATCAGGTTATAAGAAACAACAGATTTCATTGGGTTATAAGAAAACAACTGATTTCATTGGGTTATAAGAAAACAACAGGTGTCATTGGGTTATAAGAAAACAACAGATGTCATTGGGTTATAAGAAAACAACAGATGTCATTGGGTTATAAGAAAACAACAGATGTCATTGGGTTATAAGAAAACAACAGATGTCATTGGGTTATGAGAAAACAACAGGTTTCATTGGGTTATGAGAAAACAACAGGCTTCATTGGGTTATGAGAAAACAACAGATTTCATTGGGTTATAAGAAAACAACAGATTTCATCAGTGAAAGGTTTCTTATTCACCAATACAATTTAAGTGTAGAGTATTACTTACTCATACCGTTTTATTCCAAATGCCATTGGTGTCAATTTCTTTGTTCAATGCTGTATACAGAAGAAAACTGATCAGACTAAATGGATACACATTAAAAGGCAAAAATTATCACCATAAAACAACAGATGTCATTGGGTTATAAGAAAACAACAGATTTCATTGGGTTATGAGAAAACAACAGATGTCATTGGGTTATGAGAAAACAACAGATGTCATTGGGTTATGAGAAAACAACAGATGTCATTGGGTTATGAAAAACAACAGATTTCATTGGGTTATAAGAAACAACAGATGTCATTGGGTTATAAGAAAACAACAGATGTCATTGGGTTATAAGAAAACAACAGATGTCATTGGGTTATGAGAAAACAACAGATGTCATTGGGTTATAAGAAAACAACAAGGTTATAAGAAACAACAGATTTCATTGGGTTATAAGAAAACAACTGATTTCATTGGGTTATAAGAAAACAACAGGTGTCATTGGGTTATAAGAAAACAACAGATGTCATTGGGTTATAAGAAAACAACAGATGTCATTGGGTTATAAGAAAACAACAGATGTCATTGGGTTATAAGAAAACAACAGATGTCATTGGGTTATAAGAAAACAACAGATGTCATTGGGTTATGAGAAAACAACAGGTTTCATTGGGTTATGAGAAAACAACAGGCTTCATTGGGTTATGAGAAAACCACAGATTTCATTGGGTTATAAGAAAACAACAGATTTCATCAGTGAAAGGTTTCTTATTCACCAATACAATTTAAGTGTAGAGTATTACTTACTCATACCGTTTTATTCCAAATGCCATTGGTGTCAATTTCTTTGTTCAATGCTGTATTCAGAAGAAAACTGATCAGACTAAATGGATACACATTAAAAGGCAAAAATTATCACCATGTAGAATACATCTTACTTCATCATCTCTATCTATTTTTTTTTTAAAATATATATTAATTTTGGGTTTGTTTATAATTTAAGCCAAGTCCAATGCGATTTCTTGAGTGTAATTAAGCAATATCTTACCTATTTCATTTCCATTGTACTGTGCTGATCTACAACTTTTATATACCATTCTACAAAAATCAGCACATATATGTACTTTGTGGTCTGTATCTCTGGAAAATAAAACAAAAACATTATTAGATACCTGCACCTAATTAGCTAGGTGCTTTTTAGCTAAATCTCATCAAAGGTATATAGCCCTGAGATCAGTCAGATGAAAAGTGGACTATATATATATAGCTAGACACAATTGAGTAGAATAATATGGAAAATTATCACAAAAAAGAGATCAAAGGAAAATACATAAAATAGAAAAATGAATAATATCATTCACAGTAGGCATGAGTATTCCATGTATACATAATATATAGAAAACAAATCTTAAATAAAAGATTTCTGATAAACATATATGTACTGTTAATGAAGAAATTATTGAATGCATTTATTATTGCAATTTTGTCATTTTAGACTAAATACAATTATTATTTTTGCGATACTGAGAAAAATCGCCCTTGATTTATATAAAAAAAATCCAAAATCGAGTTTAAATTATTGTAATTACAACCCTTTCCCATTTTTTGCAATAATAAAACATCACAATAAATTCAAACTTTATAGTATTCATCTATGTATATTTCTTTTTTAAATTCAAAAGCTCTTCTAACTTATCTCAGAATAAAACAAGCATGATTGATTGCTTGACTGTTTGGTGTTTAATGCTATCTTTCGCATTACTGGCTATTACCTGACAGTCAGTTTTTATTATATTATTTGTTAATGGAGGCCGGCGCCGGAGCAGGAGTGCAGGGAGAGAACCACAAACCTTTCGCAAGAAAACTGGCAATCCTAGTCAATTAAGATTGGAGTAGAATGCACCAGACACAAAAAGACTGACAAAAAATATATATATTTGACTTACTGATTATACCAAATTCTTTGATTTGGGTCACAGAAAAAACACATCATATAATTAAGTTGGTTCTGACATGCCTGTGAAGCTTCATACAAAGGAAACATTGTGGTAAACACTGATATGACTTCTGTGGTTTTGCAGCACGCCTTAGGAGCATACCAAGAACAGTTAACCAGTCCATGTGTTGGAGTAGCATATCTATCAATTTCTGAAAAAGATTTTAAATGGATAAAAATATTACTGTAACATTTGTGTAAACTTGGATACTTTTTTGTAATTTCATTGCATATTGGCGCCAAACCCTCATTATTACATTAATTTCCCAGTTAAATAATACCAATAATTTCACATGTGAAATAAACGTGATTATTTCACTCTCTGGTGTCATACAACAATAAGCGTTGTCAAGACGTCGATAACGGCGGATCAAAAAAATTGTGAATACATAGAAAAAAGATATAGTTCCTTACATGTTTTACATTAATTTCTTTAAAAAAAGCCATTTGCCAATGTAATAAAAAGAATAACTAATTAAAGAATTCAAATATTGAAAAAATATTCAACTCGTGACCGAACAACACTGATAATTAACTCATGCGCTACGCGCATTCGTGAATTAATGTGTTGTTCCGTCACTCGTTGAATATTTTTTTTTCTCTATTTGAATTCTTCGATTAGTTATTCTATAAATATTTAAGCATTGCAGTGGCAGCCGCACTTTGCCTTTCCATGAGCTTATTCATTTTTTTGACTGACCAATTGATATTAGTGATCTAAATTGATCTGGCAACATCTACCATGGTATTTAGCAGCAGCATATCAAAATTGTTTAATCCATGTGAGTTGTACTTCTTTAGTTTAGTCCATGTTTTGTGCTTTAGCTTACTGCATTTCATTTCGATATATACTTTATTGTGAACTCTTTAAATGCATGAATTTGGAAATGACTTGTGTATGACATGTACAAATGTATCTATCATGCCTATGGACATATGTACAAATGTATCTATCATGCCTATGGACATATGTACAAATATATCTATCATGCCTATGGACATATGTACAAATGTACCTATCATGCCTATTGACATATGTACAAATGTATCTATCATGCATATGCACATATGTACAAATGTACCTATCATGCCTATGGACATATGTACATGCCTATGGACATATGTACAAATGTATCTATCATGCCTATGGACATATGCACAAATGAATCTATCATGCCTATGGACATACATGTATGTACAAATGTACCTATCATGCCTATGGACATATGTACAAATGTATCTATCATGCCTATGGACATATGTACAAATGTATCTATCATGCCTATGAACATATGCACAAATGTATCTATCATGCCTGTGGATATATGCACAAATGTATCTATCATGCCTATGGACATATGCACAAATGTATCTATCATGCCTATGGACATACATGTATGTACAAATGTACCTATCATGCCTATGGACATATGTACAAATGTATCTATCATGCCTATGAACATATGTACAAATGTATCTATCATGCCTATGGACATATGCACAAATGTATCTATCATGCCTGTGGATATATGCACAAATGTATCTATCATGCCTATGGACATATGCACAAATGTATCTATCATACCTATAGACATATGTACAAATGTATTTATCATGCCTATGGACATATGTACAAATGTATCTATCATGCCTATGGACATATGCACAAATGTATCTATCATGCCTATGGACATATGTATCTATCATGCCTATGGACATATGAACAAATGTATCTATCATGCCTATGGACATATGTACAAATGTATCTATCATGCCTATGGACATATGTACAAATGTATCTATCATGCCTATGGACATATGCACAAATGTATCTATCATGCCTATAGACATATGTACAAATGTATCTATCATGCCTATGGACATATGCACAAATGTATCTATCATGGCTATGGACATATGTACAAATGTATCTATCATGGCTATGGACATATGTACAAATGTATCTATCATGCCTATATACATATGTACAAATGTAGATCTATCATGCAGATGGACATATGTACAAATGTATCTATCATGCCTATGGACATATGTACAAATGTATCTATCATGCCTATGGACATACATGTATGTACAAATGTATCTATCATGCCTATGGACATATGTATAAATATGTATCTATCATGCCTATGGACATATATGTACAAATGTATCTAGCATGCCTATGGACATATGTACAAATGTATCTATCATGCCTATGGACATATGTACAAATGTATATATCATGCCTATGGACATATGTACAAATGTATCTATCATGCCTATGGACATATATGTACAAATGTATCTATCATACCTATGGACATATGTACAAATGTATCTATCATGCCTATGGACATATGTACAAATGTATCTATCATGCCTATGGACATATGTACAAATGTATCTATCATGCCTATGGACATATGTACAAATGTATCTATCATGCCTATGGACATATGTACAAATGTATCTATCATGCCTATGGACATATGTACAAATATGTATCTATCATGCCTATGGACATATGTACAAATGTATCTATCATGCCTATGGACATATGTACAAATGTATCTATCATGCCTATGGACATATATACAAATGCATCTATCATGCCTATAGACATATGCACAAATATATCTATCATGCCTATGGACATATGTACAAATATATATATCTATCATGCCCATGGATATATGTACAAATATATCTATCATGCCTATGGACATATGTACAAATGTATGTTTGAAAATGTTAATCTGTATTGATATGATTGTGCAGTGTTTTGAAGGTAACAGACAAATGAAAATTTCTTATGAACTTTCGCTTAAATGATTTAGTAAGACATCAACAAAGGACTGGCAATCAAAATACCTACTAAAGACCTGAAAATTGTTAACTTTTATTTTTTTTTAATTATTCAGCTCCCTATTTATAAAAATAATGTCACAACTAATAAAATGCTTCGCTGAGCACAGCCTGATATGGCAACAGAGGTCCAACTCTGAACAGTTAAGGCAAGTTTAGACACAGCATTCAAGCTTGATACTGTCTGAATTTGAATTATGAGAATTCAATTTGGCGAATAATTCGTGCAATATAGCATTATAGTTTTCCAACCACTTGCTCAACATGGGAACAAAAGTGATGATGCCCCCAAACTTACAAAGGATGTTCACTAAAACCAAAATTTTTGACAGAAATGCATCAAACTCGAAAGTTTTCTATTAATTGAGACCTTTGACGATTCACAATAAAAATAGTTTGACGAATCATGGTAAAATTATTAAATAATTTAACGCTATTAAATGGTAGCCAAAAAACATCTTTTTTACATCATCTGTTAAATTTTTCTTGACCTCATAACATAATCTAAATGGTTTATTACTATTTGCTGTGTTTAATATCCATGGCTCAGAACACCTAAAAGATGGATTTTAAACCCGCAAATTGTAACAAACCCACGTGAGGATTTTGTCCCCTTTCAGAGGTATCGATGCTAGCCTCATACTTGTATCATAAGACAACACATTGATAGAAAACAAAATCAGATAAAAACATTAAATGCAAACACATACACAGTCTTACATTATATGGGGACCAAGTCCCCAATTACGGTAGAAAAAAAATCAAAAAAGAATCAAAAATTTCGGGAAACTTTTTTTTTCAGACTTTTAAAATTCCCCATATTTGCACAGAAATCTACTTCCTTTTTACAGTCTTGTTTGCATGAGACTTTGAATTAAATATATATTTATAAATCTAGTAAAATGCATGATGAAATTCAATACCAATTCATTTTTAATAATTGTTTGAAATGAAAAAAGGTTACCTGATGACAAGGTCAAAATGAAGGTTTCTTTGTTTACATTGAATATGACGTCATAATTACAGTACTACCCCTGACTTTGTCTTCAGGATGTCGACCATAAAATTTATGGTGGCCATGGTCGACCTATATATGTTGATCATATGTTCACCTTCTGTTTGTTTAATACACAAGGTAATTATGGGATTAAATGTCCCCAGTCAAGCGTACTGGAACCTCGGGGGGGGGGGCACTTGCTATATAATTAGTGGTAGGGATGAGCCGCTGGAATAGGTCACTTTTTCATGCTCTATGATATATGAAAAGGGTGAGAAATTCAGATGAAATATATCAATAGGTTGATATTATCACTTGCTTGATTATATCATAAGTATCTGAAACTAATCAGATGTCCGTATTTATTCTTGATGCGGTTAAACCACAGTCGTAAATGCATCAGTTATTTGTCAAACCAATTAAACTCTATTTATTCTGATGTTGTATTTCCACTGATGCCAGTGATAGATGCAATTAATCCTACTATTTTGACATTTGCACCTAATTATCATTCAAGGGTTTGTATACTTAAAACATGATAACAAATATTTGAAGAAATTCCATTGTGACAGCGTCCTTTACGAGGGAACGGCAATGAAACTTTTAATCAGTTTTTAATTAATATTTAAACATGTTAAAATCAGTGAAGGTGTTACACTCTGGGGTGATATTACATTTATCTGACCATAGATGTAATACCATCTATGATCTGACCAAACGTCTTTTATATATATTGTATTTTGGAATTGAGATATCTTCATAATGAAAGATGAAAAATTGGCAATAAGAAAACAGTGTTCAAGATATGACGAATTTATTGGAAAAGAAGGTGATATTATTGCGACTATTTGCTTCTTAACAAGAACGTGATGATGAGCGATGAAAATATTGAAATATATCTATAGGTCTGTTTTTTTATAATTCATATAATTATAACAAGGTATATATTTTTGATTAACAAAATATATGAAAAGGGTGGGGTACTTAATGTCTCAGCTGCTCACCCCTACCAAAAAAAGTTTGAAGTGCCCCCCCCCCCCCCCCCCCCCCGAGACTGGTACGTGCCAATTGTACCAGGTGATTATTTAAATACATGTAGTAATAAGCCATCACAGGTAAATCTTAATTACATGTATGTTCAAGGTGTCACAGTTGGTGTGTTTTGATAGAATTCTGTATAACGTCACAACTAAAATTCCTAACAACAGAACCAAAATCAGAAACATTACGGTATTTCTGTTTCTTTTTTAACAGATTTTGAAGTTAAAATATGAGGGTAGTAATCGGGGTATCTTCATGACATATAACAGTAAAAATGACATATAACCAGTCAAGGGTCTAACTTAAATAAGTTATTAGAGAAAAATAACATGCAAGTGTTATTACAGACACTTTCATGAGTTGTCTACTCTTTTTTCCTTAATCTGTAGTAACATATGTTTGTTATCAGTTAAATATATATATCATAAATATTTTATCTTTTGTGGGCACTTGGGAATTCTTGAAACTTTGCGCAGTAGATTAATCATGTTAATATATATATTACCTTGATAACTAATTTTCAAATTCCATTAAATACAATTTTAATCAACCATAGTAAATCAATGAGACAAGGCCTTTGAGGGGAAATTAAGGTGTAATAACAAGAGGCTTATGTATTACAAGCATGTAACTTATTATATTAGAGTAAATGAGACACTTGGGAATTACTTGGAATCTTGCGCAGTGCCTCATTATAAGTTCTGATATCATTTCTTACAATGAATTGAAATACATTGTGATATATGCATGAGCAAAGGCTTTAAAGAAGCTGTAATAACACCCTTTGGTTATTGCAGGAATATATTTTCTGTAATAACATAGGTGTAATATGCATGATTGGATGATTGGTAAACTATGAACTGCTATATCTTTGCAAAGTTTAGTATACATAAAGAAAATTATAATATCAATAGAACTTGTGAAAAATTTAACAAAATAAAGTTTGTATAATTGTCCCCTTGAAACATGTAACATACATCATGTACATATGTTATTACAGTATTTTGATATTTTAGCCCACAATGACAACATGTTGGTTATTTTTCTCTAATAACTTATTTAAGTTAGACCCTTGACTGATAACGGTAAAAAAATGACGTGAACAGTAATTTTAAGCGTATAACGATAATATGTACACAATAAAAAAAATCAGCTAAATTTGACAAATCACGCTATTTTTTTTCCAAAAATTACACACGTTACAGTAACGATAATTATTTGAGACATCTGACGAATCACAATAAGGATATTTTGACGAACCACTGTAAAATTTTAACCAATTTGACACTAATGGTAGCAGTAAACTACTGTTTGACGCCTGACGGTAAAGGGCATTCCACCCTCAAATAACGAATAATACATGTGTATGTCTGAATTAAAAAAAAATAATTCATACAGACTTCGTCACTTTCACAGGTAATACCTGCCTCATATTAGGACAACATATAAGGCCACTCAAATGATGTTTTTCTATATATTAAGAAGAAGAATACACCTTATCGCTATTTGTCCGCCATTTCTGGATATCACACAGGTTCCCATAAAATTTTGACGTCATAAAACATAATATCTGACGCCACAATGGAAAAGTGATTGTTGTTTGAGTCAAAAGTTCAAGCAGCCAGCTCAGCTGGGATTAGCGATAAGGTGTATTGGTGTAATTTGATGACTTGAAAATCAATATTTTATTATTTATGGTCAAAATCTGGTCTTATACTATATTTACCAAAATATGTGCATTGCTGTTGTGGTTTTTGTTCAAACACCTGATATTCTACTTCAATTTGTGTGGTCACAATCATTAAGTAAGAGAAAAGTATCATGTAAACAACAAAATGCATGTTTTTTCATCACTGGGAATCCAGCAGCTGCAACATTGGACGCATAGATCTATTTGAAGGTAAGTCTAGAAGTTTCCGAAAACCGGATGTGGGAAAAGAAAATGGCAGCCTCCACAAAATCGAAATGGAAAAGATTGAAAGAAAGTTTATCGCCAAAGTTATATATGAAATATGCGTTTCATCCCGAATATTGCTTACCTGCAATGATTTTACTGATCGTCGCTGAAATCTCTGTCAACTTGATTGTAATCCAGAAAATAAAATGTACGAATATGCATCAGTAGCTTTCATCAGCTGTTCATGTCAACTCGGCCCCAAGTCGATCCGTTCCGAGTCAATCCGGCCCAAGTTTGTCGATTTGTCCCCAATATAAAAAAATATTTAAAGGGAATGAAAATAGAGATACAATATCTGGGACTTATATGAGTCAGGCATTACCTTACTGGCTTAGTGCAAATAATTATGAAGTTTTGAAAGGCTATTATATTTTTTTTCTTTGACGCCTTACGTCGATGTAATTAAAAAAATATAATAGCCTTTCAAGACGTCATAATTATTTGGACTAGCATTACCAGTGAAAGGGGACGAAGTCTAAAATTGAGAATGGAAATGGGGAATGTGTCGAAGAGACAACAACCCGACCATAGAAAAAACAACTGCAGAAGGTCACCAACAGGTCTTCAATGTAGCGAGAAATTCCCGCACCCAGAGGCGTCCTTCAGCTGGCCCCTAAACAAATATATACTAGTTCAGTGATAATGAACACCATCTTAATTTCCAAATTGTACACAAGAAACTAAAATTAAAATAATACAAGACTAACAAAGGCCAGAGGCTCCTGACTTGGGACAGGCGCAAAATGGGGGCGGGGTTAAACATGTTTATGAGATCTCAGCCCTCCCCCTATACCTGTAGCCAATGTAGAAAAGTAAACGCATTATAATACTCACATTTTAAATTCAGTTAGAGAGAAGTCTGAGTCTGATGTCAGAAGATGTTACCAAAGAAAATAATCAAAATGACAATATATTACATAAATAACAACAGACTACTAGCAGTTAACTGACATGCCAGCTCCAGACTTCAATTAAACTGATTGAAAGATTATGATTTTATCATATGAATATCAGTCACAATCCTTCCCGTAAGCGGTTTAGTATCATACCATCATAACATATATATGAGAAGAACATAACCCGTGTCATGTTTACAACTGGTTTTTGAATAAATGTGTTTCGTTCCGATGCAAAGACCATATAAGTCATTTGTAAGTGAATCAGTATTAACGCCAAAATATGCAATCTTTAATGACCTGACAACAGGATTGTAACTATATCCCTTCTTAATAAGTCTTAATGTTTTGTTAGTTTCTGACAAATGTCTGAGGTGTATACATTTTTGTACTGACATTTTTGTGCTTTATAAAGAATATTTCTATAAAAAATTGGATGTGAATTACCTGAACGTATAAGAAGTCTGCATGTTGAGCTATATTTACGAATGATGTCCTTATACATGTTATACCGATGATAAAATTTAGTAAATATTTTGACTAGTTTGTGTCGAAAACCCTGGTGTAATAATTTTTCAGTAATACATAAATTTCTCTCGTTAAAATCTAAAACATGTTACATACAATGTACACAAGGGAATCGTACAAGTTGAGATATATATAAACACTTTAAGATGGTGACAAGGGAACCTCACCATCTAAAAATGGATAATTAACGACAGGAAATGAAAAATCATCTCTTTTATCATAAATTTTAGTATTAAGCTTTCCGTTAGTGATATAGATATCAACATCGAGTAAAGGGCAGTGGTCATTGTTAGTATTAGCTTTATTTAAAGTAAGTTCAACAGGATAAATTTCTTTAGTATACATACTGAAGTCGTCATTATTGAGAGCCAAAATATCATCCAAATATCTAAAAGTATTATTAAATTTGTTTATCAGATGTTGTTTCGAATGGTCTTTGCTGATTTGCAACTGATGAATATTTTTATAATAGATACAAGTGAGTGGTTTATTCCCGATTGTCCCACTTTTTCAAATTTTAGAGTTCTGATTGTCCCACATGAAAAGTTCTGATTGTCCCACATTATTTTTTTATGTGAAATATTTCTTAAATAAACAGATGACTTTGTGTTTATTTTATTAAAATAACAATAATTAATTATTAACTTTTATATAGTATTATTTTTGGATTATATCCATTTTATTAAGTATAAGATATGATTTTTTTTTAAATTATGAAATTAATGCACTTTTCATTAAATAATATAACATGTCGTATCTAAAAACATATCTAAAATGTTACTTTTAATTATAAAACATATACAAATAACAACATTTATAATTAAAATTATAAGAAAACATTGGAACAATCTGCAAAAGAATGCAGTGAAAGTGAAATTTTTACTCAAATGTCTATTATAGCATATAAACGTAACAAAAATATAAAAGATTAACTAGCGAAATCAGGGAAACAGTTGGAAGACTTTTGAAAAGGGACCCATGTTTAATTACTGGTAGTAATGATCTGAATTATAGGCAACACACTTATGAATATGAGCGATGTTAAGTCTCGAAATTTATTACGAATGTTGGTTGAAGGAATCGCATTTCATTATAATGACAAGAGTTCTTGAGATCAAGATATTAATCTGTTGAATTATTCATCTCATGAATATTCATTAGTAATTTGCATATTAATCTCGGTGTGTATTTTTGAAATCTCAGTGTGTAATTAACAATTCTCAGTGTGTTTTTTCAATTTATTTCATCTCAGTGTGTCTTTTTAAAATCTCAGTGTGTAATTTTGAATTCTCAGTGTGTGTGTAGTTTTTTTTTAAATCTCAGTGTGTAATTTCGATTTCTCAGTGTGTTATTTTAGGTTTTTAAATCTCAGTGTGTATTTTTTTTCGAAAAAAGGGTTTAAACATAGTTTTGACGAGAACGGCTTGCCATAGGCAGAGCCTAGTATACAGAGAATACCGTTTCCAGGTTAAGAACAGACGCAATGATAGAGTCTACTGGAGATGTGCTACAAGAACCTGCCCTGCAACTATTCATACATTAAACATTGGATTCAACCTAGTACACAATCATCCACCAAACCCAGCCAAACTAGAGGTGACCAAAGTATTGCAACACATAAAGAAAAGATGTAGAGCAGAAACTACTCCTGTACCAATCTATAAACAAGAAATAGCCAAGCTTCGAACACCAGAGTGGAATGATAATACTCAAAGGATGGTTGAACAGCTACCAACTTTCCCTTCTCTAAAGTCCAGTCTTTATCGTCAGCGAGAGGACCTTATACCACATCTACCAACATCTCTACTGTATATTGACCTCCAGGATGAGTGGACCCAAACTACAGCTGCTGAAAGATTCTTGCTTATCAACGATAGTACTTTTTATAAGATTCTTGTATTCACCACTGACAGCAACCTACAACACCTGGCAAACAACGACAACAATACAATCTACGCTGATGGTACCTTCTACACATGTCCATCAATCTTTGAACAGCTGTATACTCTACATGCACTGATTGATGGAGAGATGTTCCCACTGGTTTTTGCACTTTTACCTGGAAAGTCAGAAGACATCTATACCAGATTCTTCTCACTACTGAAGAATGCTTGCAACCAACGCCAGATTCAACTGAACCCAACTACTTTCTTCATAGTTTACGAATCTGCTGTACAGAATTCTGCCAGATCATCTTTTCCGGGAATTATACATCATGTGTGCTTTATACTATCAATTGTGTTCTAAAATGCTTGATTGAAACCCATTATCATACATTAATGAAGAAATGAGTAGTGCTTGATATCTGATATTTTAAAACTTTACATTATATTCTATGTTTACTGCTATTTCATATTAATATCATGTGCAAAATAAAATATTTAATAATCATTTTATCTTCTTTTTTTTTCTTCATATTTTACAAGTTAAATTACCGAAAAATTATTAGTTACCTGTAATTACCTACTTCACACTATAACACAGATTAATCACAATCAAAACAATTCCCGATTGTCCCACAATTAAACTTCCCAATTGTCCCACAAACATCTTCCCGATTGTCCCACAAAAAATCACTACCTTTTTACCTGTAATTTCAAAAAGTGGGATAATCGGGAAGACACCATGTGAGTAATGATATGATACTTGTGTTAAAACAACATATGGTTATTATAAAGAATCTTTGTTTCTAATGGCTTTAATTCTTCACTCGATTTTTTTTTCTTGGAAAATTAAAATCCACGAATTTAAAAACCCACGAACATGTAAAATTTGCTCAGACCACGAAAATTGATACCCACGAATTAAAGTACTTTCACAGTATATGATTACTATATAATTTATAGATTGTATACATGCATTAAATTGATATACATTTCTATTTTTCTATAGATACAGAGATTGATTGGACAGCCTATATGCAGGAAGTGGAAGGAGTTGTTAATGGAACGTATGATTACCTGAAACTAAAAGGAGACACTGGCCCTTTAGTGTATGTATACCATGTACATGATGTATTGAATGTCATGGGACTAAATGTTAAATTGTTTAAATAACAAAATTTTAACATAAAAATGAGGACATGCATATCATACAAACAAATCAAACCACATATTCTTTCCTTCTTTAGGAATGGAAGCAACATACAGTAGAACATGTTTAAAAGGTCTCCTTATAAAATATTTAAAAAAATGATCATTTACCCCTACAATGACAAACATAAGTGGTGTTGGTCCAGCAGCTCTTTGTTTATCTTTATTTAAATAATGATCATTGTTTAATAAAAGTAAAATTTATTCATCATCGATCAAGAATGTTTAGCAAGCAAAAATCAGCAATTTTCTTACATAATATTTGTTCATTTAGTGAACAACATTTTGGGAAGTGATAAGATTTCAAATTTGCATATATTTACTGTAATCATATTTGAAGAATGACAGTTAATAGCATGAACATGTATTTGGCAAGCATATACTCTTTTAAAAAGACATATTCTTAAAAGACATGTGCTCATCAACCACTTAAAACTGTTTGAATATCAAATTCCTTTTTTACAGGTACCCTGCTGGATTTGTCTATATCTACACAGCTCTGTATTACATTACTGATCATGGTACCAACATCAAATTAGGACAGTATATATTTGCAGTATTATATATTCTATCTCTTGTTGTCATATTTGATATCTACAGAAGGTGTAAAACGGTAAGTATTCAATGATAAAAGATAATCTTTGTCCTAGAAAAATCTTATCATATCTTAAAAAGACTATTTTGTTTTGTACTGGCAAGATAAGTTGTCAGTTTAGGTTAAAAATACCTATTAATTTGGGTATTTCAGTCACAGTCATGTTGGGTAATGTGATAGTGTCAAAACATGCCAAATTAAATGAGCTTTAATTGCTAACATGGTGGAATCGAGAATGGAAATGGGGAATATGTCAAAGAGACAACAACTTCACAAAAGGCCACGAATGGATCTTCAACACAGTGAGAAAATTCAATACCTGGAGGTGGGCTTCAGTTTGCCCCTAAACAAAATGTGTATCTTTTCTCTCAATAGAATTGTTAAATGTAGTACAGGTGCATTGTATATAAATGCTCACAATCTACATAATTTAATGCATATGTTAATCATGTTTATTGTTTTTGCAGATTCCACCATATGCCTACATCTTCATGTGCTGTGCTTCCTACAGAATCCATTCTATTTATATCCTACGACTCTTCAATGACCCAATAGCCATGTTATTTCTATATATAGCTGTAAATTTATTTCTACAAGATAAATGGTCAACTGGATGTTTGATGTTCAGGTCAGTTGTGTAATTGTATTTCCATAAATTGAGTTAAGATATAACTTGCATTTCTAACTATGTTATATTCAAAGGTTCTTAAGACAGTAGCAGAAGATTAGTAAAATGTGATTTTGTGTTGTTTAAATTGTTTATTGGACCAAATACTTACGAAGAACTTACCATGCCTTTTTATTGTTAGGACCAGAAAAGTTCTACTTTAACTACAAAAAAGGAATATTCATTGTATGATACCAATCTCAATATATTAGAGAAAAAACAATATTAGATACCTGTAAAATTCAGGAAAACCTATTTTGATTTGTTGAAAGAATAATTTCCAATATGTACAAACAAGTTACAAAATGAATATACTCACTTGAAAAATCTAGACATCTCGACAAAATTTTAGCCTTAGTTCAAATGAAAGTGCATCATTTATAAATGGTGAATGTTAGACATGTATGCAACCAATTCATTTTGAGCAGCATTTATATCGCCAAATTTTAGCTGACTTTATATCGCCAATGGCAAAACAATCCTAGAGCCTTTATATAACATGTAGAAACAATGTATACAAACAGGTGCCATTTTTATTGCCTTACCGAGTCAGACTATCGGGATGGTGTGTAGTTTATCAGTTTATATATTTTTTTTTAGGATTTTAAAAGTATTGATGGTTAAATATGCCTTGTTAGAATCTCAATATTTGTAACAGTTGCTGTTTTTTATGCATAAATACAACCTAGTTAGAAATGCATTTTCATTCTTTCATTATGTTTTTCATTTTATTATTATCAAATATATTTGTTTTTTTTTACAGTCTTGGTGTTTCAGTAAAGATGAATGTATTGTTGTTTGCTCCTGCTTTACTGGTGTTGTTACTAGTCAGACATGGTACCATGGCAACAGCTAAATATCTGACTATTTGTGCTCTCCCACAGGTAAGGTACTTTGTTTTCAGATGGACAACTCATAATGTTGCACAGGGCATTGATTGAATGTTTCACCCATCAGCAGAAAAACAACAACAACAAAATAGCAACACTTAACAAAAAATTTTAAAAATCCACTGAAGATGCAGCAAAAAAGGTATAAAAAGTAGTAGTATATACCCCTTGTCTCATATATAAGTTCTGGTACAAAAAGATTAACTGCTTTGGTGGTCTCATACTGTCATTGTAATATATAAAATAGAAGATGTGGTATGATTGCCAATGAGACAACTGTCCACAAGAGACAAAAATGACACAGACAACTATAGGTCACCATACGGCCTTCAACAATGAGAAAAGCCCATACCGCATAGTCAGCTATAAAAGGCCCCGATAAGACAATGTAAAACAATTCAAACAAGAAAACAATCGGCCTTATTTATATAAAAAAATGAACGAAAAACAAATATGTAACACATAAACAAACAACAACCACTGAATTACAGGCTCCTGACTTGGGACAGGCACATACATAAATAATGTGGTTGGGGGAGGGGGGGGGGGGTTATACTTGTTTGAGTGCAGAAAATCCAGGGTTTTTATCCCCTTCTGTGTCAAACCAAAGAATTTAAAATTTGGCATTTGCTACTTTTGCTCTAAGCAGTAAGAGCAAAACATAGAAGGACCAGAGTCATAATAATTTGTCCACATGTCTTTCTGAAAACTGTTACTTAATGAACTAACATGTTTAAAGTATGGCTTGTTGTGTTAGTCTAATACAAAGCAAATTTATATCATATTAAGATATCTTGAATATGTATTTAATTTGTAACTGTATTAAAGTTGAACATCCATCCATCATCCATTATGTAAATATTAATAGTAAAACCTTGCAGTATAGCAGGACAGATTTTGAAAATATGATTAACAAATATAGTTTGTTCACTAGACGTTTTGTAACATTGTATATTTTTAATGGTATATATAGTTTTGTATTTCAGATAATCCTTGCAATTCCTTTCCTCCTTGTGAATCCATGGGGATATATCATACAGTCATTTAATCTTGGTCGCCAGTTTTTTTATATTTGGACAGTGAACTGGAGACTCGTTCCTGAAGATCTATTTTTAGACGAGAAATTCCAGTTGTTATTATTAGCATGTCATGCTGTCTGTTTATTATTATTCTTTCATTTTAAATGGAAAAGGTAGGAAAACAATCGGACCAATTATCTCCCTTAGATTATAACAGACTTGGGATTTATGAATTTTCAAAATCAATTTTATTTGATGCAATTTCTGTGTTACTTTTAAAAGTACAAAAAAATCCTCTTTTATAGTTTGTGTTTCAAAAATATTTAAAAACTCTTTTACAATTTCTGAGATATTTTATGAAAACAGTCTAATAACCTAAAAGACTTAGGAGAATTTCCAGTTTTTCCGGTTTTTACAGCAGGATGTTCAAGCATGGTTAAAATTTATAACATAATACCATACACATTTAATTTATGACTTTAAAAAAGTCTTGTGGACAGATTATAATTCAGTCATTGACACCTTTTTTATCTGTAACCATCCTCATTTAATATGAAAAGGATTTGTACCAAAAAATACATAAAAAAATAAATAACAAAAAAAAAAGAGTGAATTGAGACTTCTAACTTCTAAGTAACTTTATTTTGTAATAAATACATTTGGTGTATTTACTGACTTCTGATTGGTTAAAAAAAAAAACTTTCATTTTCAATATTGTCAATTTTTATGGTGACACACCCACTCTAGCGTTGTATATTCATACACTAACATGTGTGTACAATATTTTTGTTAATGTAAATAATATAAAAAGTTCTTTGAGCCTGATTTTTTACAGAAATTTATTTATAATGAATGGCAATAATTTATTTTGAATTTATTGAACCAAAAAAATAATTTTGACTCTTCACATTTTACATAATCTGCTTTGGAAATTAATCAATGTGAAGAGTCAAAAATATATTTTATAGTTCAATAAACTCAAAACAAATAATAGTCATTCATTAAAAGTTTATTGTATGTTTCAGGTTATACCAATGTGTCAGATTTAGAGTATGGATGAAACCTTTACCACATACACTTACCAGTAGTCATATCCTTTCTATCAACATAGTGATAGTATCACTTTTGTTATATTTTGTGCACAAGGGGAGATAGTTCACTAACACAAAGTTATATTTGTACATTCAATGTTATATGAACATTTATTTTTAGTTAAACTCAGCATGAGTACTTTGAGCGTAATTATTGTGTTTTTTGATATTTCGAGGGGAGATAATTTGACATAAGTACTTGCCATCATATTAAGGTGTGCATATGTATTTTGATCCTCTCAATTCTATTTACTTATATATTTATAAAAAAGATGTGGTATGACACAGAAATTAACAGCTATTGGTTTTTGTACAGCCTTCAACAATGAGGAAAGACTATACTGAACAGTCAGCTATAAAAGGCACAAATGTAAAACAAATCAAACAAGTTTTCAAGTTCTTTGACTACATTTATTCTGTGTCAGAAACCTATGTGTCATATATTTAATTCAAATTCAAATTCAATTATGTATCAGACATGTGTCAGAGTTGTCAAGCCATAACTGGAGATTTGGAAATTTGCATTGATTGACCAAAAAAAAAAGGGGGGGGTTCCAACTTCAAGCTTGAATATAATGTCTATTTTTGCCCAGCTGTTCAAGATTGGACCTCTGAGGTTGTATCCAGCTCAATCTAAATAGCAGTTTATTTCTTAATAATAAATCGAATTATCTTACTATTAGATTTGCTTAAAATGTCAAATTTTAACCAAGCATTCTAGATTCCATGAACTCACAAATCCTGCAAACAGGAAAAATATTTATGTTTTTCTCATATTAATTTATATTTGACTTAACCTACCTCACAGATTATATTGCCATTATTTACAGCCAACTTTATAGGAATGTGTTTTAGTAGATCATTACACTATCAGTTTTATGTGTGGTACTTCCATACCTTACATTATATTTTGTGGAGTACAGCTTTACCATCAGTTGTAAGGTGAGTCATCTGTCTATGGTAACCCTTACCATGTGGTACTTCCATACCTTACATTATATTTTGTGGAGTACAGCTTTACCATCAGTTGTAAGGTGAGTCATCTATCTATGGTAACCCTTACCATGTGGTACTTCCATACGTACATTATATTTTGTGGAGTACAGCTTTACCATCAGTTGTAAGGTGAGTCATCTGTCTATGGTAACCCTTACCATGTGGTACTTCCATACCTTACATTATATTTTGTGGAGTACAGCTTTACCATCAGTTGTAAGGTGAGTCATCTGTCTATGGTAACCCTTACCATGTGGTACTTCCATACCTTACATTATATTTTGTGGAGTACAGCTTTACCATCAGTTGTAAGGTGAGTCATCTATCTATGGTAACCCTTACCATGTGGTACTTCCATACGTACATTATATTTTGTGGAGTACAGCTTTACCATCAGTTGTAAGGTGAGTCATCTGTCTATGGTAACCCTTACCATGTGGTACTTCCATACCTTACATTATATTCAGTTGTAGGGTAGGTAAGTCACTGATGACCCTTTCCATGTGGGACTTGGTAAATTAAAGCTTTTGTCCAGAATTGAGGGGATCTCCTACAATCAGTTATTCAAAGTTGTTCATCTACAGCGATCATTGTTGGTTGTCCGGCTTCCTCTGCCAATCAGATCTGATCACCATACTGTTGCCAAGTCTGCTGAAAGACGCATTGAATACCCAACAATCATTTAAACAACCAACTGTTTTGTTGTTATTGGAAGTTCAACAGAAAACTAAAAATATGACACCTAACAATTGGAGCAAGCCAGATTCAAATGTACATTAAATTTACAGATAGCATTGTCACACCTTTGATTATATTTATGAAGTTCCTATTCACAAATTTGAAAATCCAACATACCATGTAGAACAGTCTCTCTATAATTAAAAAAAAACATGCATACTTCTTCAAATTTTTAAAGAAAGACAAGTTTTGACACCAATAATAAACTGTGTTTAACTTTAAGCAACATGAAAATCCTGGTAACAAATCCTAACAGAAAGTTAATTTCTTTTTAATATGATGAATTATATTAAATGTTATTCTTATTTCAGAATCCTTTTGCTAGGTTGTATAGAACTGAGCTGGAACACCTATCCTTCTACAGTCTTCAGCAGTTCATTACTACATGGCAGCCATTTTATTATATTGACCTCATTATGGTGGAGTCCTCTGTATACGCCGCAGAAGAAAGTTATGGTGGCTTCTAAGATGCATTAGTATTGTGTTGTTATGTGTTTCTATGACAATTTTTAATCAAACGTTAGAGATGAAAGAAGGAGAAATGATCTTAAAGACATTTTTAGTATTACTAAATAATTATATAGATTCTAAAGTTATGATCATGTTGTAAGGAAATAAAAAGTTGTTTTAAATAGAATGATGGGATATTATTGTTATTCTTATTACTACTTACCACCATATACAACAAAACAATGTTTTATTTTTATCAAATTTCCATGTATTTCAACATCACTGGGAGTATTTAAGAGAGAGGGTCTAGGGCAGTCATAGAGGGCAGTATACAATCCCCATTTTCAACAGAAATAAATGAAATTTTTTGGTTAAAATCATGAAATAAAAATAGCCCCTTGATGTTTGGCTGTAGTTGTACCATGTTTTACAATTTTTTTCTCCCTTTCGTGTGACCTTGATCAAACCTAGAGTTTAAAAACACAATTTCTTTTGTTGTTTTTTTTTCTCAAGTAATGTTTTAGATATTTCGGCCAACTCTTAACTTGTACTGATATCTGTTTATGTTTTTGTTACATTTCTTAATTAATAAATACGGCTTTAATGTGTACTTACAATGACTTAGTAAATATCACTTTTATTGTTAAGTCTATTTTTGGTAATATCTATTTGGTTGTGCAAACGTGGATCAGTACTTAAAGAATCCGAAGACATGACTTCTTAATAAACATATACTATAATGATGCATGTTTCATGATTTAAAATTAAATGTAACAGTGAAGCAACCAACGTCTGGTAAACTGCCCAAAACAACACCTCAAGTGCGTACGTCTCATATGCGAAAAAAAGAAAAAAACAGAATCAAGGTGGCAGTATTTTGCTTTACTTCGTCATTTGATTAGAGGAGAGAATTCACGGTAACAAAAAAAAAATTTTTTTTTAAAAATGAGGGAATAATATTAACTCAAAGGAGAAAGACTGGGACTGTAATAATACACAGAAAAGTCAATGTGAACTTTTGCCTTCTCTTGCCGCCTGTAGAAGTTGTTGTTATTCATAAAAATCTTCTGTAAAACTTCAGGACAACAAAACAGAAAATCCTTTATGGGGTTATTACCTTGAGAGGGTATTTCTCATTTCTGTTATTATCTTGAATATTTCTATAGATGGGTAGAAACCGAGACATAAAAATGTTCAACAATGTAAGATTGGTCAAACATTTCAGAATTGTCTCTTCACCTCTTAAAGAATTATTACCTTTTACATTTAAACTTTTACAGAGCTATGATAGATAGAAAGAAGTTTTAAATGGCACAAGTATAATCCAACATCAGTTAGCCAGTCAAGGTCGTTAAAAACTTCCAATTGTTAACCGCATTTAATCTATAATCATGTGAACTTCAATTCAACTCCATAGCTAGAGATGAATAACGCATGAATTGTGCATGGTTGGTTACTTAAAGGAAAATAATGTCAACATTAAAAGTGAAACAAAGGTAAACCTTTGATCCATAAAAAAATCATTCTTATACAGGTAAAAACGTTGATAGGAATTAAACCCATCTGCATGAGTTCTATTTCGCTTACTATATTTATGCTCATATCGCTTATATGACCATCAGAGGTCAACTCGACAGGTTATAAGATGGGGTCAAGACTGAACTACATTATCATTGTTTTTAGTTTCTATTGGAATCTATAAGACATCAATAGAAATTGTAAACAGGAAAACTATTCAGATAAGGTAGATCAACAATCCAGTCAGCATGAATGTATTTGTAAATCGAACTCCCTTTTTATTGGCCTTGAAAAATGAACAAATGAAATATAAAAGAGAGGCAAAATGTTAAACTGTGAAGAATACTAGCCTATACACCTATTCATCCCTCTTATATAGTTTTGGATATGATTGATGCATATACTGTTCCCAGTCCTCATCCTTATGGTGGCCCCTACTTCAATTCACATTCCTGAATAAGGATGAGATCTCAACCCTCCTATACCCCTGGGTAATGCAAAAATACAAAACATACAGAAGTACGTACCGTAAGACTCAGTTTAAAAGAAGTGCGATTCCAATGACAAGAATTGTTAACAAACGAAATTAAGCAAATAGATACTAGTACATAAATTAACATAGAACTACTAACAGTTACTAACATTTTAGCTCCAGACCTGAATTAAACTGATTGAAAGATAATGTCTTCATAATATAAAAATTCAATCACAACTCCCCACGTTAGGGATTTAGTATCATACCATCATAAAATAAATATAAAGAACATAACCCGTATCATGCCAGCAACTGGTTTTAGAATGAGTTGTATTTATTTCCGATGCAAAGATCCTATTATTGAATCAATATTAATACCAAAAGAGGGACGAAAGACACCAGAGGGACAGTCAAACTCATAAATAAAAACAAACTGACAACACCATGGCTAAAAATGAAAAAGACAAACAGACAAACAATAGTACACATGACACAACATAGATACAAAATATGCCATCTTCAATGACCTGACAATAGTATCGCAACTATTTCCCTTCATAATAAGTCTGTTTAAAGGGTTTGGTTAGCTTTTGAAGTGAATGGCAACATTTCTGTGCTTTTTACCATAAAAGATTGGATGTTAAATACCTGAACGTATACAATGTCTGCATGTTGAGTAATATTTACGAATGATGTCCTTGTTCCGATGCTTAAATACGTTGTTGCATACACGAGCGAATCGAAGTTGAGATATGTAAACACCATAAGATGGTGACAAGGGAACGTCACCATCTACAATTTTATTATTAACAATAGGAAAACAATCATCTCTTTTATCGTACATTTTGGTATAAAGCTTCCCCTTAATGTTATACATATCAAAATCCAGGAAAGGGCAGTGTCCATTGTAAGTATTACTAGCTTTATTTAAAGTCAGTTCGGCTGGATAAATCTCTATGGTGATGTAGTCGTCATTATTGATAGTCAATATATCATCTTAAAGTGTTACTAGATTTATGTATCAAATGTTGTTTCGATGGGTTTTTCTGATTTTAGTAATAAATTGTAACTCATAACAATAAAGAAACAGGCCCGCAATAATTAAGTGGTGAGCAGACAGTTTAGAGTCAATTATTTGTATAAACACTTTACACACTATCTACTGCTAACCACCGTATACAAACGTTCATGATATTTTTGGTTTGCTTTATCATACATCTTTAACATTTGTAGTCATGTTCCACATTTTAGACTCACAACCTACCAATCAGTATAGTTTTCACATAAATACTGGCATTTAACAAAGAGACTTCATGCGCACACATAAAGTGCATTTGAATGGCTACAATTAATGTCACTAAACCAACGAACTGTCGCTTCCAAGTCGGAGTTAATAAATCGGAACCACTAAGACTTACATTCCATAATACAAGCCGGACTGATACGTTTGAAATTACACGCATTATTAGTTATTTATTATTTTAGAATACGCATTGCAATTTTTTTATTGATCAAGATAAGTAAAACTACATTAACAATGCCTTGGAGAAACATTTGAATTGAAATGCCCTAATTATTATGTGTCTGCCTTAATAAGTCACACGAATTAACTAAGTGGCGTGAACAAACAGATGAATGATGATTCGTTGCACTACATTTTTATTCATATTTGTTTCACATGACAAAGTTGCATAATGCCAACTCATTAATAAGCACAGATAAGGCATAAAGCCATAACACTTGATCTGCTGCTAAAAGGTAGGGTACGTATATTTTTGTTTCTTTTAAGTCATGTATATGAGTAGAACGTTTTTTTACATAATGAAACTTTGCTTATTAAACTTTTGATAGAATTTTGTTTCAATCAACACTTTGATGAAATTTTGTTTCAATCAACACTTTGATGAAATTTTGTTTCAATCAACAATGACATTTTATTTTTTAACAGTTTTTTATTAGTATTTTTTCAAATTTCTATGAAGACTATCTTTTTATAAAAGAAATAGCATACAGTGTCATATATTTAAATCAAGATGGGCTATACAATACACAAACACAATCAATATTAAAAATACATATCATGATATAAGAATTGAAGAAAAAAAGATTGAACAATTAATGCCCACAAAAAATTAAACAAAACAATAAAAAATAAAACAAAAACAAAATATTAATGATATTATTAATAATTATAAGAATAAATCAAACAAAATAGATAAGGCTATACTTTTGTTTTAATAAATGAAAACAACTAGTGATAAATTTGATGCGTCTGATGCCCATTTACTGGATTTACGTTTATCAGGAACGTTCGATACTGAATATTTGAAGCCACAGATGTATAAGAAGCAACAAATAAAAAACAGGGAATACATATTACGTTTTATATGCTTCTAAAGGATATTTATTGTTTGCTCTAAAACTCATCTTCAAATTGAATTTTTGTTTAAACCTGGCGAAAATCTTTTCTTGTGAATTGTCTATTACATTTCCAATCACTATCAATATCATCTTTTCATATTTCATCCTTTTACTTATTCATATAATGTCCTTCGCTGAATATCCAAAGTTTTGGTACATTGCCAACTAAAACGGATAGCATAGATGCGGTTTATTTTGCTTCATGTGTATAGCTATATGAAGATGTGGTATGGGTGCCAATGAGACAACTCTCCATCCAAGTCACAATTTATTAAAGTAAACCATTATGGGTCAATGTATGACGGTCTTCCACACTCACACCGAACAGCAAGCTGTAAAAGAGGAACGAAAGATACCAAAGGGACAGTCAAACTCATAAATCTAAAACAAACTGACAACGCCATGGCTAAAAATGAAAAAGACAAACAAACAACAGCACACACGACACAACATAGAAAACTAAAGAATAAACAACACGAACCCCACCAAAAAACTAGGGGTGATATCAGGTGCTCCGGAAGGGTAAGCAGATCCTGCTCCACATGCGGCACCCGTCGTGTTGCTTATGTGATAACAAATCCGGTAATTAGTCTAATTCGGTAGGTCACATTCAGGAAAGGGAAGGGGATTGTAGTTACGACGTAAGGAACATATCCGATATCATTTGTGATACGGTTATTCCATAACGGTCAACCAACTCGTGATGGCGTCCGTAAAATTTACGAAGGGATGATTTCAACTTCACCATTTGGAACTCTTGGTTTAATAGCTTCCTTGTGAGCAGCAACCATCTATCAAGAAAATCATGATAGGAAATGCAAGCACGGGAATATCGTATCAATTGGGAGATATATACCCCGTATGCAGGTGATGCTGGAATGTTGCTACTTAGAAATGAAAAGTTCACAATTGGAAAGCTGAAATCATCTCTTTTGTCGTAAAGTTTTGTTTTCAACCGACCCTCATTGTCAAGTCAAGATATGAGGCCGACTTAACTGTATCTGTAGTATCCTTTATCTCTAGCTCGATTGGATAGATGCGTTCCACATAGTCACCAAATTTTGAATTAAAGGGCCCCAACAAATACTTACGTAAAATCATTTAAACGGGAAAACCAATGGTATAAACTATAAAAAAAAATCAAGAAATATTTGTATTTGGTAAATGTCATGGAAGTTTAATCGAAAAATATTTGACAAAAGAGAATATTTAAGTTGTTTTCATTGGAATTTTATATTTCTGTTCATTCCAGCACCTTATGCATTTGTAAAATCTTTTTCTTTTTGAAGTGATATGTATTGATTTCCATTTCATTTCCATTCCAGATGTAATTTCTACTCTTGAAAACTTAATAAACCATTAATGATTTGGCCGACTATTATAAAAAAAAATATCTTTGTCAGAATTGATCACGGATATGCCCAATGTAATCGTTACTTTTATACTGCTTCTTATTAAATGATTATAACATAAACTGATTGGTATCCAATACAAAAATTTTTTTTTTTATATTGTTAAATTTCAATGTAACCGTAGCCAGTGCCTTCAGCGAATTGCAAATTTTACACTTATTAAAGTTTAAAGTTTTTACTGCACGAAGCTACAAATCTCGATACATTTGAATGAATGTCATGATGGTTTGTTATCTCCGATCATGGAAGTACTATATTGACCAATAGTATACCCATCCTCCAACGAACAAACATTGGTCATCCAGTGCGTCCACAAGTTATATCACAAAAGTCTAAAATATGATGTAAGGAACACTATCGTGATTTTTCCACTTTAATATACGAGTATTTACAGTTTTTATTGTTTCACATTATTTTGATGATGTTGAATATTTTAATAAAGTTAAATCATCTAATAAAAGTTATATTATTTGTTTGATGGTAAATAAGTAACACTTGACAAGTCGTATAAAAGTATGCAAAAATACTGAATTCCAAACGGTAAATTCAAAAAGAGGACGATCATAACAACTGAAAAAAACAAACGTTAGCAATCATCATGCGGAACGAGTGAAAAGAAAACAAACTGCATATGCATAATAGACCGCTGGTTTCCCGTTTGGATGATTTTACGAGATCGATTTTCTAGCTTGAGCCGCTACGGTGAAAGCAAGAAAAATAATCGAACTGAGATGACCAACGATAATCTGTGTATCGCTATTTTACCTGTGACAACTTTGTTAATTTCATTTGAAAGGAAATTATCAGTCAGTAAGATCAAAGAAAAATTTCGAAAAGTAGCGATAAATGCAAATATATGCAACTAACAATAGATAAGTAACGCAGAAACTAATGTATTAGATCACACTTTCTTTGTGTTTTTCATAGTGGGTCTCATTGGGGTCTAAGCGTGACAGGGATTGCCGATTTTTTGTAAGCGTGACACGTGAAAGTCAAATTATTGTGTCGTGAAAACGGGAAATGAGGTCTAGCGGGACCCGGGAATTAACAAAAAAATGAGAATTGCTTGCGTAAAAAGTGTAAGCGGGATACGGGAATCTGACAAAACAGTAAGCGGGATCCGGGATCGGAACCCCCCAATTAGACCCCCTTCATAATTTCAAGGTCAAATTCATACTAATCATTAATCACATAAACTACGACGTACTTTCTCGTATAATATATAAACCTAAAGGAAAAAACCCTTGCAACACTGAATAATTATAGGTTATGCTTCATTCAGGATGGAATATCTAAGTTAAAGTTTTTAAAAAGTCCATTGATAATTAAGAAAAAAAGATATAATGAATATCGGGAACTATTTTGGTACGCTAAAACGCATTCATTTATTTTTTACTGACACTACAATTATATATACTTCATAAGTTATTTGCTGACTGGCGCTTTTGTATCTTTTCTATTATAAAATATTTAAAGATCACCTTTTTCTTTAGAACTCATATTTAAATAATATATATCTGTCAATCATAAGTCTAAGTTGCTGCTCACGAGTGTATCTAAGGCAGATTGAATAGTAATTTGTCTTCTGTGAATCAATATGTATAACGGATAAACGTAATGTTCAAATCCGACACAACAGAAAATATTGTATGGTGATTTTATCTTGTTAAGGTCAACTTCTTTCATAACTCCAATTTGTTTAATACGGTGCACCTATAGAATGATATATTTAGTGTATAGAAGTTCGTTTTTCATGCAAACAGAAACGAGTATAAATGAGCATATACCATGTATACATAAACAGATGAATATGTCATCGTAAATAACGATTTTTTTTCAAATAGAATGTAATAATTCGATTGTAATATAAATAGTAAAAATAATTGATCTCTCATTTAGATATTTGATTCGTTATATATAGTACTCTTTTTTTTATAACTTTTAATGATTAATTTTCAGATTGTATGAATGTAATTTTAGGAAACGAATGTTTTGTGTTAATTATTTAATTTAACGACTTAAAGAGAAACAAATTTTGTAAACGTCGGTCCAGATTGTGTTATTATCGACGCCATCTTGTTTACGTTGGTTACAAAAAGCAGTTCGGTCAACGTCGTCTATCGAGAAATAAACAACAACATCAAAGTCCTCTCGTCCAATTATATCAACGTATTCCTTAATATGTAAATCATATAAGAATTACCTATATTTATCGGTTTTTTACCAAATTTTTCTTTAATCTTAGTGACTGATAATATCCGTTGTCAGCACAGTACTAAGTGATATGACAAATTATCGCTGGAAACTAAGGATACACTTTGCGTTTTCAATGAAATTGACAACGTCGTCATGGGTAAAATATCGATAAACAGATTATCATTGGTCATCTAAGCTCGATTACTTTTTTTCACTTTCGCCGTACCGGTTCAAGCGAGAAAATCAATCTCGTTCAGATGACCAACGATAATCTATAAATATATATAAAATATAATAGTGATTTTGAATTTTCAAAGCCAGTGATATTTTTTTGTTTTATAATAGTTAAAAAATTGATGTTTCCAGACGCACTTTTATATAACTCAGGATGAATGGATCCGGTTGGAAAACAATTGGTAAGCTGAATTTAAGTACTGTGCTAAAACGGAAATATTTCTGCAATGCTTATTTCGATCGACATTTAAAAAAGGGGCGAACGATACCATAGAGACATCCACACTTATAAATCGAAAATTAATTGACAACGCCATGGCTAAAAAATAACCAAAACAAATCAGACACAGCATAGATAACTAAAGACAAAGCAACACGAACCCCACGATAAAACTCGGATGAGTAATAAGAATCGAAAAGTTAAATTATTTTTAATCACCTCCGTTTTCAAACTCTGAAATAGTACAAATTAAGCAAAAATTTAGAATTTACATTTAAAACATCAATGCTGTTATACTATACACGATGGTCGTGTATTTACAATATAAAGTCTCATTATAAATAGATAGTCTTTTTAAATGATAACTTTATTGATAAAGTTGTATTTATGAGTAACATTTACAGGACTTCTGATGTTGTTTACTGACAGTCTAATAAACAGCGCACCCGACGATTGGAAACTTGTCTTCAAAATAGATGCAAATGGTAAGCTTGGAAGTGTTTGATGTAGTTTTCCAAATAAACATGTAACTAAAAAAATTCGACTGGTTTTATGTTATAACCTACATGTTATTCTTTTGAAACAGAACAGAAAAAATGTATAATGTTTGATCACTTACGGAAAATATGTTTTATCTTACTTCGGATCCTATGTTTCATGCTTTCTTTAAGATTTTTTTTTATGTTAAAGGTGTTAATTTATTAGTAAATTTAAATACAATAAAGATATACTATAATCGGATGCGCTTATAATAAACTTAATAATACAAAAATACCTTATTTTACTTATTTACTCCTTTCTCAGTTTAAGATCAACTATTTTTTTAATCTCTAATGAAAAGCTCTGATCCTTTCCCCTGCATGGTTCTTTTGTAGTTTAAAAGCTCTTCGTTGTTTTAATAGTATTTGGGCGACGAACATTTCCGAAAAGACAAAACGGAAATTTATTGTCGAAATGCACATCTGGAACAGAACAATTCGTACCGTTTTTAATTGTTATTTTTGACAGTTTTAGCAGCTAGTACGATCTTGACATTGTATAGCTTATTTTTTCTTTTATGAAGGAGGCAATACCAACGTATATGATATTTATATGGACAGAGGGATAACATACAATATTAATGACAAAAAAGCACTAAATCTCACTCGCCGAACTGGCAAGCACTTTAAATCTGATATTATTAATCATTGGTCGGATGTAGATATTGAAGAGGTAAGCATTTTACAATGAAATTAAAGCTGAGAAGTGGGCCAAAAAGGATCAATCCCGAAATCCCGATCTTAAAACAGCAGATCCCGGAGTCCTGATAAAGGTCATATCCCCTTTCAAAGCTGTTACTGAAGTCAATATTAAGAAATATACAATATGTAATAGATAATACATACTACATAAAACTTGTTTTACATCTGTATTCAAAATGTAGGACTCAACTCTATGTGGTGTGTTTAAGATCTATACTAGATTCCAAATATATGGTAAATGTGACGTCCTGTCATCCCAAATCTATGGCAGATTTTTAAAAATCCTAACCTATGGCAAGTTTTTTTATTTCCTAATCTTTAGCGGATTTTTGTTGTTTTAAAATCTATTGCAGATTTTGTGCAAATAGAGAACAAGGCAATACATATACGACCAATGACTTGTCTTAAACAAGCAGTAATGTACTACAAGGGAGCATTTCTATAAACCATTGTGAAATAAAAATTCCATAATTATCAACCAATTTGTGACGGCAACCATAAGATTTCCTAAGGATAGAAGTGATATAACATAATACAAACTTCATGATTAAAATAATATGCCCCGTGTTTTCATGTGTATTTGTTTGAAGCATCTATGAGCCCGTGTTGAATACCTGTTTTTTTTTAATTTACAAATAAAACAAGATTCGGAACAACGTAGTAATGGGTTATCTAATTGTGACGTTATATTTTATTTTTTCGACGGAATTTACATAATTCCAAGATCTGCCATAGATTTGGAGAAAACATAAATAAAAACTGCTATAGATTTGATTCGTTTAGCGTTTGTAACGTCATGTTAACCATAGATTAGACATCTGCCATAAATTTGAAAACCGCCATAGATTTGAGTCCTACAAATATATTTATATAAACAAATTTAAATTGAAAACGACGCTCAGCCCTATGATCATGATGATTTCGTTGGATAAAAACCGCAATTGTCATACCTGTGCTACACATTTATCGTTAGAAGATTCTAAATACAGCACAAACAACATTTTCCAAAAAGACAAAAAAGTGAAAAAGTATACTTTAAAAAACCGCATTTGACTTACAGGTCGATTAATGGATGTTCTTAAACACTGATGACTGCCATGGCGATTGTTAATAAACGGATCAAAGATTGATCATATTTAGTAATTTGTTACCACACAGAAGAAAAAAAATTACGGAAAAGATTGTTTACCGCAAACAATATTAGGTGAAAACATTGGTACACCGTATCTGGATTTCGAATAATTATGTCTCTTCAATGATTTTAGGAATCGAAACGATATATGGAAAGCCATGCAATTTACCTCAAGTTAGGATATAAACGCCTAAAAAGTGTATAAAATAACGGTGTTTTCGATTTTTACTTTTATACATTAAGTTTAACCTCTATCGTTATTTTGAATATCATGTTATGTATATATACACAATGTAAAACTGCACTATTGTCAATATTTCTAAACAAATGTGGTTTGGTTTGATCAGAAATAAAAAAAAATAGTAGTAAATCGACCGAGCTAACCCGACAATTATAAGCAATAACTTTTATCATATATCAATGTTATGATATACTCAAGTCAACATTGTTATGCGTTTACTTTTCTACATTGGCTAGAGGTATAGGGGGAGGTTTGAGATCTCAAAAAAACATGTTTACATGTAACCCCGCCGCATTTTAACGCCTGTCCCAAGTAAGGAGCCTCTGGCCTTTGTTTGTCTTGTATAATTTTTAATTTTAGTTTCTTGTGTTTAATTCGGAGTTAGGATGACGTCTATTATCATTGAACTTGTATATATATTTGTTTAGGGGCCAGCTGAAGGACGCCTCCGGGTGCGGGAGTTTCTCGCTGCATTGAAGACCTATTGGTGACCTTCTGCTGTTGTCTGTTCTATGGTCGAGTTGTTGTCTCTTTCATACTTTGCCCATTTCCATTCTTAATTTTATTGTTAGGTGAAGGTAGTTGTTTATCAGTATGGTGAAGAGAAAGCCTTTCTAACTTTCAATGGTACCGGTACAGACATGACAAACTGGTTCAGTCAGAAGAGGATGCAAAACAGTTCATATTCTGATCTGAAGCATGCCAGTCAAGGCGAAGGATACTTTTTTTCAATTGCAGGGTAAGTATAAATTCTACATATTTGAAATTGAAATAAAGACTCTAGGTATTAAGTTCGCGTAGTTTATCCCTCTTTTATCATCTTTGTTACGTGTTATAGTGTCCTTTTATTTGTCTGTCTTTGTATACCTTTAACCTTTACTGTTTATATTTAGTAAATATTTATTAAAGGTACCTTGCTTATAACTTGATACGCCAGACGAGCGTTTCGTCTACATAAGGATCATGTCAAAATAGATAGAACGCCAAACTAGTATAAAGTGGAAGAGCATTGCAAACACAAGATTTTGATTAAGAAAGTAAAATCTATTTATCACTGACGAAATGTCAATTTCAAAAATTAGTAACCTTTCATTTTAAAATAAGCGGTCATCTTAGTACTAGAATCGATTGCGACCTAGATGATTTTAATTTTGAAATTATAAATGTTCCCTTCCTTAGCAGCAATATACCAACTTCACTTCACAACTCATTTAGTATTCAAGAACTTGCAACTGCTACTCAGACTTTATAAACTTCATTGATATGTCAGCAGAAAGTTGATAAACCAAGGTTATGTCAAAGATATTTTTGGTGTTTTGAATTCTGATTACTTAAATTTAAATCATTGCGTTTTACAGGCAAATGTTTACATTATTTATGTAGTAAAGATCACATAATCAGACAGACTGTCAATATTATAATGTGCAAGCTTTCCTTAACGTTTTGAATATTTACATCTTTCTAAAGACAAACACGAGTCATTTGACGACAGATGGGAGATTTATAGAATTTATTCTATCTATTTTGAATATGATTATTTATTACATTGGTTGCAATGAATTACATTGATTTCCCAGTTAAATAAAAACCGACAATTTCACATGTGAAATAAACGTGGTTATTTAACTCTCTGACGTCATACAACAATAAGCGTTGCCAAGACGTCGATAACGGCGGATCAAAACAAATTATGAATGCGTAAAAGAAAGATTGTGCCAAATTAAGGATATAACCTTTGTCTGTCATTCCTTTGATGTGTTTCAGCTTTTGATTTTCCGATTTGATAAATAACTCCGTATGCTGTTTAAAATTTAATGATTAAAAGGTCAGAAGATGTGCCACATGCATTATAAATATTTAGAAAAGATTAAATATAAATAAAGCGAAGGAGATTTACCGTTATTATTATGACATATTATACATGTCAGTGGAGCTAGAACAAACATATGTACTTTGTTGTGTATAATTTATGTTTTCGTAAGTTGTTTTATGATTTGTGTCAAGCTCACGAGTTAAGTATATTTTGTTTTTATTTTTGTTTTATCTTATGTTGTGCTGTTATACCATTGTCCAATGTTAAGTCGAACAGATGGGGGTGGGGATTGACGATTGTGGCGTTCTCAAAGTACGGTTAATCCCGCCATGTTGTCATTTGTTGATGTTAATTATATTGTTTTTGGCATAAATCCGACTGTTAAGAGTCTCGTATGAACTGGGCTTGTCAATTCGAATCCTTTGAAAGCTTACTATCTGGAATTGATTTTACATTCTATTATATGACCGTCCGGTGCCCTACAGTTTATTTGGTATCAGATGAATAGTTGTCTCATTGGAAATCATACGACACCTTCTTATTTCTATACTATATGTTTCTTGGCTCTACCGAATTGTGCGTCCTCTTTAATTTATTTTATTATTTTTCAAAGAGTATCTCATCCCAGCCGACGTTTCTATGTGAATAAAGATTGGACTTTAACACAATGGTGTTATGATACAGGTTGGCTGCTTGTTACCGCCGGTTCAGATGGATACTGTCCTTTTGAACTTGGCAACACCTTTTCGATACTGTATAGTCCAGAAAGTACATCAATAACCAATCGTGACAGTACGTATACAATTCAACGATGTATTCATGTCTATTTTTTTCTGAACTCTGGGAACAAATAAACATGCATATTAACGTTTTTATGCACATGAGCTTTTGGCAACGGTTTATGCAGTAACACTAGTAATTCAAGTTTTGTGTTTAAAGGACTGAAGACTAGAAAAGTAAAATTTTAAACCGTTGAATACGGGGATAAATATGTTTTGCATTTTGATAAAGTTTTTTAATGCATTTAAAACTATTGTACTACAGATGAATATTGAAAATAATGTATTTGTATACATAAGATAGGAAATCCCTGAACCAAGTCAAGAATATGACAGTCGCATTTCATTGTTAGATGTGTTTGCGCTCTTGATTTTGCCATTTGATAATAGACACCGTTTTGAATTGTCCTTTATAATTCGATAGTTTTATTATTTTATTTGTTACAAAAATTCGTATTTACATCAAATTGTGTTCTATTTTTCAGTGTTTCAAAACGGATATAGAGCAGATAACTTGGGGATATTTGTCAAATGTACGTACTCGTAACATAAATATAAGTTTAAAAATGTCATTTATGCTAAGACGAGAAACCATACATACTTGGGAATTTTTTATATGTTAAATATTACCAACACAAAACTTTTTATAACAGCTCGTTCAATTGGTAACGCAGTCATATCTCAACGAAGTTATATGTGTCTTTATGCATTCCTTTTATAGACCAAGACCAAGACTTTTTGTCGATAAACTGTTGTTTAGACATTTCTTTTCATTGAATCATTCAAGCAAAAAGCCGATCATTTGCATTGATTATTGAACATATCGTTATGATTTTATTTATTTCGTAAACAATCGATTTGCTACTTTGTCATTTTTGTATCGGAATAGTGAAGTATTGAAAAAAAATTGTTTCTTGTGATTTGTTTTGATTTAAAAAAGAAGTTTGATTTCAGAAAGATATAATCGTCCAACATTAACATCCTACTGTCAAAATATTTCTTCTGTCTAAAAAGAACAGAATGTCAATGCATTAAAATCTGTTACAAAAAATATTCGGCTATCTTTCTGCTCTTTGGTAGGGTTGCTGTCTCTGTTTCACATTTCCCATTTTCATTCTCAATATTCTCAGAAAATCCTTGTACTAAGTCAGGAGTATGACAGGTGTTATCCATTCGTTTGATGTGTTTGAGCTTTTGATGTTGCCATGGGATAAGGGACTTTCCGTTTTTGAATTCTCCTCAGAGTTCGTTATTTTTGTTATTTTACTTATCATTTAAACTGCTGAATAGAATATTTGTGACCTAAACATATTTGTCCAAGAGATGTGGAAGAATTCATGCAATTAGTCGCCTGAACTTAACATACCTTGAATGTATGAAAACGTACTCTTAAAATGCCCGGCAGTCCCCCTCAAACTCCATACAGTGTTATCGTTCGGATGTTACTTCCCTTTCTCTGTAAAGGAGCAAAGCATATTGTCATCTTGTTTCGGAGTTTGGGTCCCTTTATTTATATGAATTTTGGTGCAAGGAGAAGTTCATCTTCCAAGATGATTTCTATAATATAAATATTGGGCTACACAAGTATATATAAAGACGCATTTGTACGACTGTGGTGATTCTTTCATGTCTGTGAAAAAAACAAATACATTGATCAACAAGAGTGGTGTCATATGCAGAGTATGATCTGCTTACCCATCCGAAGACCAAAGCGCCTGAGATTTTTCTTGTTTTTGCCTCGGTTCCTGTTGCGCAGTCTTTAGTTTTCTATGTTGTGTTTTGCATATCGTTGTTATTCGTGTGTTTGTTTTTTCTCTATTGCGACTACGGTTTATTTTCTACTGAAGAGTTTGAGAGTCCCTTTGCGTCTGGCGCATATACAAAATTTTTATGCTGGTATCTATGATGAGTGTATTTAATATCTTCCATCTAACTTTGTTAAGTACAGCTTAGGAATATAAAAATATAAAATGTATTTTTACAAACTTTTGGCACAGAGAAATAAGTCTCAACCATATGTCATTAATCAACTTATCACTTTTATTGGTGTTTTTTCTGTGTTTAGTCAAAGTATCGACATGTCAACCATTGAGACATTCAGCGGAGGCTTGTTCCACTCCGGTCCAGTTAGCATATAACACATATTGCTACAAGCTTTGTGATAAGTCTTTAACACAGACAGATCTCGAAGAAAAGGTGCAGAAGTTGGAGAAGGAACTGTCTGTCAGTAGGAAAGATACTAATAGTAAGTTATGCATGTTGTACTGTTATACCACTGTCCCAGGTTAGGGGAGGGTTGGGATCCCGCTAACATGTTTAATCCCGCCACATTCTGTATGTATGAGCCTGTCCCAAGTCAGGAGCCTGTATTCAGTGGTTGGCGTTTGTTAATGGGTTACATATTTGTTTTTCGACAAAATTTTGTACATAAATTAGGCCGTTAGTTTTCTCATTTGAATTGTTTTACATTGTCATTTCAGGGCATTTTATAGCTGACTATGCGGTATGGGCTTTGCTCATTGTTGGAGGCCGCACGGTGACCTATAGTTGTTAATTTCTGTGTTATTTTGGTCTTTTGTCGATAGTTGTCTCATTGACAATCATACCACATCTTCTTTTTTATATGTACATATTTTCGTTGTTTATGTCTTGCTTTTATTTTAAATTGTTTTATAATCTCATGCTTCACATTTTCTTTGACGTTTTATATGATTTTTTTCTTTTGCCTGAAACACAACTGCTAAATTATGCACTTCTATATTTTCATTTTACATTGATTTAACTATTAATTTATTTTATATGCTTTGCGTTTTTATAATAAGTCAATAAATATATAGATATTTAATTTCATTTCCCCATAGCGATCTTTTGATTTTGAAAAATAATTGTTTTTTACATTTTTAAAAAAGTGTTCAGTTGAGACTTACAGACACATCAAGATAATAATCACACAGTAGTTTATTATACACATATTGTTGAATCAACTTTAACTTTATCAACGGTTGTTTTATTATATTTCTGATGGTTTGAAAAAAACCTAATTAGCATTAAAGGGACTTTAGAGTAATTTATATGAAATAGTGTTTGCTTCATGATTAAAAATGAATACGCGTACGTTTCATTTAAATAACATGTCTAATTACTTGTTACACTTCAAGTTGGAGCTTAGGTTTCATCTCCCACAGGCAAAAATAACTTCACATGGATTTGGATAATTTTAAGGTCTTTTTAAGTAATGTATATGTTAGCGGCAATAAGTGAAATTAGGCATTAAGCTTAAATCCTAGGCAATAAGCTAACGCCTAGGCATTAAGTCTAATGCATAAATGATGTTATGCATTAGTCCTAAATCCTAGGATTTAAGCTTTAATCCTGAATAATGCATATGTGTTCAGGCATTAAGCATAATGCCTAAAATATAAATACGAGTAAATAAAAGACATTTATTCAATTAAATAAAAATTTATACATTTGTTACATAACAACATTACGAGAACTGAAGTTTAAAATGTCATCTACTGGAAATTAAATCACAGATAAAACATGTTTTTATATTAAAACTCATCAAATATTACTTATAAAACATGAAAACTTGATACAAATTTGTGTTAAAATCATTTGTTTTCACAAGTTGTCGAACTTTGGAACCGACTATTGCACAATTTTCACAATTAATTTCCTCTTTCAGAATTAAATTTTGTTTACATATTCCCATCTCATTTGATCCAAATGTTCCTAGGAGTTGTCCAAATTTTGTAGCTACAACAGCATTGCCCTTATCATTGACCTGGAAAAAAATAAACAAATGAAATTCTTATGCAGGCAGTCTGAATATTTTCATATCGATAAAGTATTATTTCTGAGAGTAGAATTAGTTTTCAACTGTCTTTGTGGCATTAATCCGCATCTGATTTTCATCAGGTGCAGATCCTGGATTTTTCAAAAAGAGGGGGAGGGTCCTAGTCCCATAACCCCCTTCCTAAATTAACATAAACATATTTACTTTTACTGGTGTTCTTTCTGTTTAGTATTTAATAAATATGACAAATTAAATGATGCAGTCAAACTTTTGATTAAATATCTTACCTCAATGACTCGGCCGAGTAAATTTCTGCTGTCACCCTTCCCGCTATCAAACATAGGTATTGGTACGGCAACTGTTTGACCAACTTCTGCCGTCCCTAGTTCCTTTTTGCTCCTGGCTATCATAGTGTTTGCCTGTTTCAGTTGACTGTCCGTGGCTCCAGAACGATGTCGAACTCTGTTGGTATCAATTGTACAATTTGGACACCGTATCCCTCTTCACTAACATGCAGTAGTACCACATATAACATGAATGTGTTTGTCACATTTACTATACATATGAGCTCCAGATGTATCCTTTTCACATACATAGCACTTTTAAGACATCCTGAAAAATAGTTCCATAAATAATAAGGTAAAAAAATCATTTGGTGTAATTATAAATATTTATAAAGCTGGACTAGAATAAATCAGTTTTTAAAATTTAGTTACAGTTTTGTAGTAATAACGTTTTTTGTTCATAATGATCGTTTGACTTAACATTCAATTTAAAAATACGATGTGGTATGCTTGTAAATAGGACAATCGTCCGCCAGTGACAGAATAGTATATAAGATAAGACCTATAGGTAACCATACGGCCTTCAACAAAAACCGTTACCTCATAGTAAGCAGACATTTTTTTTTTCTTAAGCTCCGAATATCATTCCTGTGGTTTATCTGTTATACATTACATGGAAGTACTGTTATACTTTAGTTCAAGCTCCCGCCAGGATTAAAGAGTCTTTTTTTTTTTAAATATTTCTTAGTACTATTTTCAACTTACCTTTTGCGTTTCATTAGTGATTGAAGTAGAAGGTTCCACATTTAGTTCTGCAATATATTCTGGTATATCGGAGGCATCGGCACTGTTTTCTGTATTATTTTCTGTATTATTTTCAGTTACAGGTTGATCATTTAGAGACTCTATCTGAAGCCTAAGTAAGTCCTCTTCCTTTTCTAAGGTCACCAATATTTCTTTCGGAATTTTGGTTTCTGATGTTAATCCAATTGTTGCACATTTACCAAATAAGGCTTCATAGGTGGCCGTCCAATGCCTTTGTTTAGAGCTGAATTATTTTGAATCTGGACGAACTTAATACCAATTGACCACTTTGTTGATTCATTGTCTCTCAGCCATGCAGTAAGCATGTCATGGCTATCTCCATTCGACCCTAATTGTAAAAACTTAGTACATTATGTGTTTTGTGGCAAACTTTTTGACACTTATTTTTCATAAAAAGATTGTTTTCAAGAAGAAAAAATATTTAGATATCATTGATTATAAGAAAGGTAGTTCATATGTTAATTAAGAATCGGTGCTCACCTATTACATTAGAAATTGAAAGTGCCAGATACTCAAAAAATCGTATTGTATACAGCTGATAAAGTGGAGGATGAACGAAATTTGTCAATCGAATGCTCACTTCATAAATATAGTAATTTGAGGGATGAAATCTTTCAGAATATTTCTAGCACTAGTCATAACTTTAGATAAACATGATAAATCTTCGATGTTAACACAAGAAAGCTTTACTATTATCGGATAAAAATTATTATGTTTTTGTTAGTTCTTATGTATTATGTGGTACAGGTCTTGATACTGACTATTATTTGATATCAATGTGTTAGTTTTTTTTTTTTTTTTCTTTTTTGTTTTGGCTCCGATTTTGACTGAGGCTTATGGTGAAATGAAGATAATTATATCATATTAGTATTGTAATGTCTTAATTTTGACCCAATCATTATACCGCCGCTTCGAAAAAGTGGGGGTATACTGTTTTACCTCTGTCTGTCCGTCCGTCCACCCGTCAGTCAGTCCGTCAGTTCTTCCGTCCGCCCCATGAATATTTTCGTTGCATCTTTTTCACAAACTACATTACAAGTTTTTTTGAAATTTGGTTTCAGTGTTTATTGAAGTCGGCTATATCGTTTGATGCTTTTTCAGATTCATTAGTGAACAATTTGTTGTTTACCGAACACTTTTCACATGACAGCCAGGTTGAAAATATTCTTCACATTCTCACATATTCCCAGGAACTACAACATGTACAATACAATGATTTCTGAAATTTGGTTTCAAGGTTTATATAAGTCAGTTATACTGTGTGATGATTTTTTCAGATTTACAACAGAACAACTTCCTGTTTACCGAAATATTAGGGCGGGGTATCATCAGTAGCTGGCTCCATCATTGGTTGTTCTTGATTTATATGCTCTTTATAGACCCTGTAATTTTAAAAAATGAAATATTCTTTTCTGTTCTATTCTGTATACAGATTTCGAATTGAGTATTTAGAAAGTATTCCAACTACCTTAGTCTTGTGTAATATTTACGGATTTATTTCTTTAAAAATATGTTATTATATAAACGTAATAATACAGACAGACACATTTTATTTTACCCTGATATCCCGATACTTGACCTGATAAGTGTCGGACTTATTGGTTGTCGGGATATAGGGTTGTTGGAGTATTGGGCTGTCTGAGCAATGGATTGTCGGACTATTAGGTTGTCAGACTAATGGGTTGTCGGACCAATGGGCTGTCGGACTAATGGGCTGTCGGAATAATTGCGTGTAACCGTTTTATCATGCGATCTCTGCCGCCATGACCTGTTTCTTCATGTGCCTTTTCCAAAAAAACATAGAGTTCCTCTAGGAAGACATAAATTTTGAAATTTCTCTCGTCATTCTTGCTGACTTTAGTTATCAATCCCTCTAAACCACCAATGTTAAAAATGTCATACCTTCTTAAATTGTAGTAATCTTTTGTCACTTTCTTTTCTGATGATTCCAAAAGTTTAATCTTTGCCAAAATATCATAGTACTTTACTCTAGGGTATATGCTCCTTGTTTTCCCTGATTCGAATTTAGACCTCAAAGATTCAAAAGAAAATTTCTAAATAGACATGGTGTCACCTAATGTGAATAATCCAGATAAAGAAGTGAAAAAGACAAGATGGCCTGAGGGTATTTAACAAATATTTTAACAAAGAAAATTTATCATATCTTAATTTTGTCTACTCTTGACCGGTTTAAACCAGCTTGACCAGTGAAGTGTAAACATTTTCAAATAATTATTATAAGGATTATATAGAATCTCCCCTTTTTATGGGATACAATCACTTTTTTAAATCTTTTTTATTTTTTGTACTTACACAAAAAAGTATGAGTTAATTCTGTTGTAAATAAGAAAAGTGCTAAAATTTTAAGATTTGTCAGATAAACGTATATTAGTATTAGGAATATAATTAAGAAAATACTTTATTTCAAGAAAAATCACTAAAAAAAACATAAATTCCAGATTTCACTTATTGCCTAAAATCATGTTCGGCAATAGGATGAATAATCATCACCAGATTTCAGGTAATAAGCTTAATGCCTGAAATTTTCAGGCAATAACTTAATACCTAGGCGTTAGCTTATTGCCTAGGATTTAAGCTTAATGCCTAATTTCACTTATTGCCGCTAACATATATAAATAAGAGGATGTAGTAAGAGTGCCAATACGCAACTCTCCCTCCAAGTAACAATATATGACAAGTCAATCATTTAAGATTAAAGCGCTGCCTACAACACGGAGACTTGGCTCACACAAGAATGTATCGTCATACTAGATACTTATCAAAGGTGCTACATATTAAAAACAATGAGACAAGAAATAACAAAAAAATACAAAAACATAGATTTACAGAAATGCAATGCAATTGAGTCAACAGTTCCAATTAACAAGAAAGTACAATTTGTGAGTATTTGCAGTTACAGAAAGGTTTATAAAATCCAAAAACACAATAAATAATAAAACAAACCATACTTTAGAAACTACAATCAATTAAAACACATCTTAGGGATTTATAGCTATTCAGCTGTTTATGTTCATATCTAAATTTAGCTTTCAATTATATACCTATATGGAGATATTTTCTTTCAGAACCATAGGTCATTCTTTTTTCAGAATCAACCCGGACGATACCATGTTTCAATGAAGAGTGCTCCAAGGCATAAAATAATGACCTGTATGAGGTCATTATTTTCCTTGATAAAAATGCAATCTATAATTTACTTCAAAATTATATTCGTCTGATTGTTTTTTGTTGCCGATTTGGGAAATTATTTTTTAAAGTTCAATCGATGAAAGGTGTAAAAGAAACCGTCATTTCCCACATTACAATTTTAGAAACAAATAAAATGAAATTTTGTTAATTTATCGCTACAATACAGAAACATTATTATATATGTGATATGAATTTCATAAAATAAAGCCAGATTTAACATATTCGTGTTTAAGATTTGAAAATCTTACTGAGTCGCACTGAATAGGTTGATTGATTTTTTGGTTGCTTGCGTAACGTCCAGTGGCAAATATTTCATGCATGTTCAGAACGATACACACCGAATAGGAAATCATACTGTGACCGACATGTTTTAAAATTCGTCTTCGTGTCAGTTCTAAACTTTTTCAAATTTATGTATACCTTTTACTCTATTAAATGATCAACTAATAAGATATGTTTATATTCTATTGAATAACATTCACGAAACTCACAAAAGGGTCGGGTGGGGAGGGTATATAATTATATCCTGATTATCTGTTTAAAAAATGTATTGCTATTCCTAAGACAATCTTTCTATTAAAATTGTTGAAAAAATAACCACTTTTCCGCGATAGAAATGTCATAACAAAAAGGAAAAAAAACATACCCCCTCCCCTTTTTCCATAAACTAAGTTGGTACATTAAATCACTTACAATGTGTCTTGTTTTTGTCATACACCGTTATCGGATGGTAACAATTAATGTGTGTCTTTCTTCATGCAGTTACAGTAATATTTTTTATTGTGTATGGATAATAATTTTTAAAAGGTTTATATCTAGATTAATTAGTGAGTTTTATTTCACATTCTAAATAAGCCGTATTAAAACCTAAACGCATTAGAAAGGAATATCCCACTTTTGTGTGGTCGGTAAAATAGGATACTAAATTTTGCAAATCTTTATAAAAAAATATATTTTTTGACGGTATATAAGTCAGATACTAGTAATGCATATTTTAATGTTTTTCTTGTCGTAGAACACACCTCGGGGTGTTCTACGACAAGATAAACCTTAAAATATGCATAATCTATAACATATTCGGCTTTGAACGTTCCTGATGAAGTCAATTCCTGAAAAGCGCTACGTGTTGTGTTCATGTTCGAACTACTTTTAGTAACAGCTAAAGTTTAAGGTTAATTTACTTTTTACAATGACAAAAATCAATTCAATGAAAGATTTTCTGCTCGACTAAATGTGCGATCGAAGTACATTTTTTGTTGTACATTGTCAACTTATTTCACTACTCTTTTGACATCAGCGGTCATTATAGTACCCGAATATATAACATATGTATAACAACGAGACGAATATTTTTTTGAAATTGTAAATTCCCCCCTCGCAGTAATATATACCAACTTCACCTGCATATGAGATGTACTTTTTTCCATTCTCTTGGTATTCAAGAGATTGCAGCTGCTATTCAGGCTTTATAAAACGTTAACAGTTTCTTGGCAGAAAGTTTATGAACCAAGGTAATGTCAAGGTGCGTCTCGTCTTTTTTCAAACAAATGTTGATCGGAAAGTACCAAGACCTTGCTGATAAATATCCAGTAATAAACTTCACAAATACTACAGAATGGTATTGCATTGTCGATTCTAGGTATTAAAGTAGTTTATCATCTTAATTACGTGTTATAATGTTCTTTTATTTGTCTCTCTATTCCTTTAACTTTTATTGTTTATTTTGGTACTGTACCTTTGGATTGGTTCGGTATTTATACATTCTGTTATTATGTATAATGGTTATTTTATGTATTCTTGTCCTATATGTCATTTTGTGTTTCCGTTGCTGTAATTGTGTAGTGTTTTATAGTGACTAAAGATTGCAACACAATGTTGACTGATATGTCCCATTTTTGACAATTGTACCTACTTAGTATTATGTCTGTTTGTGTTGCTCCCACTTTGTTGTCAATATAATATGTCAGTCTAAGCACTAGGTTACAAGTATGTGGTTTAGCTATAGCTATAAAACCTATCTACACAAGGAGCTTCATGTACCAAGTTAGAAATATGACAATTGATTTCCACTCGACGTTTGATGGGTTTACGCGTTTGATTTTCATTTGAAAAAGAACTTTCCGCTTCGAAGTTTCCTTGGAGTTCGGCATTTTTGCTATTTTACTTTGAAGACACTAATGATTTGTTTATTCCACATAGTGCTGTAGTTAGAATATGATTCATTTAGAGCTCAACTTATACATATTAAAAATGTAAACTCATATTAATTAATGAATATCTTAATTGGTAGGTAAAATGGTACCAAAAAAAGGTAAAAATCACAAAAATACTGAACTCCGAGGGAAATTCAAAACGGAAAGTCCCTAATCAATAGGCAAAGTCAAAAGCTCAAACACATCAAACGAAAGAACAACTGTCATATTCCAATTGATAAGTTTAAAACAATTATCTTACCTCCTATACATTTCTAGGAATGTGATTGGTTAAAAGCGCCCTCGTGGAGACCGTTTATATTTCATATTAGGTTAGTAGGGAGGCGGGGCTTATCTCATACACGGTTAGTAATGGTGTTACGTCCCTTTATATTCCATATAAGGTGGTACGTGTTTCGTCCCTTAATAAAAACAAAACGGTACTGAGAAAAAATCGTTAAGGTTTCAACAGACGAAGAAATTGATGATTAAGATTGAAATAAATTCATAAAACACATTTAAACCTATTACAAGTTGTGTATTTGTTGGTATCTGGTTTTGTAGGATCAATGGAAGTAGTTTCTTAATGCTAACAGTACTTAAGACTGGTCATTTTGATAGGTAACTAGTCTAAATTTCAAACATTAAGATAGTCGGTAAGATAAATTCGTTACATGGTGTGCTAGTGACCTAATTCGCTCTCACCCCATATGGAATTTACTGACCCCATATATACCGTATTAGGTCACTAGCACACTATGTAACTAATGTTATACAGCAACAGTAGTTTATCGATGTTCACATTTTATATATACGTTAAGTTTATTAACAGAGACATATAATAATAATTGTATTATATGTCTCTGTTATTAATAAAGACAATTTAAACAAAAACTGATGGATTTCCATGAACTCAAATAGTAACGAGTCCTGATACATCGAAAGTTGAAGCCTCTTATGCAATGCATGAAACACTCATGTTTATATAGGATGTATTAATACACGTACATCGTATCGATTTATCAAAACATCATAATGGTGACCGTTCATTTTAGTTGTTCAATCTCAGAATTCTGTTTGGTCATTTTTTGTAAGGGAAAACACCCCTACGAAAGATGTTTAGATAATGTGAACCTTCATTAGCGTACCAATTATTCAAGTTGGTTATACTGGAGTTAATCAGAAGATACATCCCTTAGCGAACACATAAATATCTTTTTCAGACAAGATGTACCATTAAATGTATTTCCTTAAGATAAGAAAATATACAGAAATATTTCTGTGAAATGAATCCCTTTTTATTTCATATTGTATGTCTTGTCTGCCATGACGGTTGCATGTTATTCATTTAAATACTTTTTTTGTATTTGCAGAATTTAAAAGGTCAATAACAAGTGCCCCAGACACTAGATTTTCATCAAAGACTATAGGTTTAGTTGGGGCAGTGTGCATTGCGTTAGTTGTTGGATTTATAGTAGCAGTTGACTGCATCAACATTTGCCAGAAATGTTCAAAACCGAATACAGTGAAAGCTAAGAATGACGACTGCAAAAACGACGACAACAACAAGAACAAAACAGTAACCACAGGCTTATGAAATTGATATAAATACTCACAAACAAAAGTAGAAAAATACTTGCTTGAAGTGTTTTTTGTTAAATCAATGTATCATTACTGTTGGCCGCCTATAATGATATAGGAATAAACTTGCAGGATTTTCAGAAAAGGAGTCTGAATCGAAATGAAACAGATATATGTTAGATTGTGCAGGTTGTTCTCGGTTAATCTTAAAATATTCTCTTTAAGCATAAACTTCTTTGTGTACATCATTGAATGATAATTGTTCACCTGCAAAGGGTGGGTTAGAAGTATAGTATTATAACATCAATACAGGTATGACCATGTAATGTGTAAAATAAACCTGTAGTGTGTCCAAACCAATACTTTATCCACCAACGATTCAAACCCCATGGCAGTACAAAACACATATAACAGGCCTTGTATTGCAATGCTTTAACTCCTGTGTTTATAACGAAAATAAGAGACTCTAAAGAGCAAGTAAGTCACTAGCCGTGGTCTTTATGCATGTTCCATAATTATAAAGACCACAGCTCAAATGTAGGCTATGATTTGATTCATGAATTGCAATGGCGTTGTCAGTCTATCTAAGACATGAAGTTTGAATGTCCCTCTGGTATCTTTCGCCTATCTATTTAACTTCTATTTTATCTTGTATTGCTGGTATTTTCTGCACACCGTTTCTTTCTTTCTACCATGTTTTCCCAATATTTTATATATTATATGTAAATAAACTCATCATAGATATCAGGACTAAATTTTGTATATACGCCAGACGTGCGTTTCGTCTACAAAAGACTCATCAGTGACGCTCGAATCCAAAAAAGTTAAAAAGGCCAAATAAAATACGAAGTTGAAGTATTGAGGACCACAATTCCTAAAAGTTTTGCCAAATCCAGCTTAGCCTAATGTAATCTATGCCTGAGGTAGAAAAGCCTTAGTATTTCAAAAATTCAAAATTTTGTAAACAGTTAATTTATAAATATAACCGTATCAATGATAATTCATGTCAGCACAAAAAGTGCGAAAGAAGAAAAAAAAACAGTTTTCCTGGCAATAACTCGTATAAAGTGTTGACTGCATTTTATACAGATGAGCTTATTTGAAGATCATGTAGATCTTGGCTTATTTAAAATGTGTATCTATCTATCATATGTTATCAAGATAAAAGGCATTTTCTGGCAACTTATCTCCTACTACAAAGGAGGTGACAAGGTCTCAAGGTGGGGCCTTTTTTTTTGCTTCGTTGAAGATCTTTGTGTGGCAATATATTATTTTCTGCTCTTTGGTGGGGTGGTCTATTTGACATGTTCCATCATTTCCATTCTCTATTCTAATTTCAACGATATTTATTTTGATACCTTGTCTGGCTGATCATTTGTACTATGTGATAATTCTCAAAATCTCTCCTACGTTTTAAGGATAATTGTCAAAACGGTAAAGACTATTTGGGGCAATACTCCAGACCTTCAGCAAATAAAGTTCACCTTTTGCTTATGCTAAGTAAATAACAAACCAAAACACAAAAACTTAACATTCACCATTGAATTAAGAAAATGAGGTCAAAGACGTTAGACAGACACGTACACCTTACATATAGCTAACATATTGCTTATAGAAATTAACTAGAGGCTCTAAAGAGCCTGTGTCGCTCACCTTGGTCTATGTGACTATTAAACAAAGGAAGCAGATGGATTCATGACAAATTGTATTTTGGTGATGGTGATGTGTTTTTACATCTTACTTTACTGAACATCCTTGCTGCTTACAATTATCTCTATCTATAATGAACTTGGCCCAGTAGTTTCAGTGGAAAATGTTAGTAAAAATTTACAAATTTTATAAAAATTGATGAAAATTGAATATAAAGGACAATAACTCCTTAGGGGGTCAATTGACCATTTCGGTCATGTTTGACTTATTTGTAAATCTTACTTTTCTGAACATTATTACTGTTTACAGTTTATCTCTATCTATAATAATATTCAAGACAATAACCAAAAACAGCAAAATTTCCTTAAAATTACCAATTCAGGGGCAGCAACCCAACAACGGGTTGTCCGATTCATCTGAAAATTTCGGGGCAGATAGATCTTGACCTGATAAACAATTTAACCCCTGTCAGATTTGCTCTAAACGCTTTGGTTTTTCAGTTATAAGCCAAAAACTGCATTTTACCCCTATGTTCTATTTTTAGCCATGGCGGCCATCTTGGTTGGATGGCCGGATCACGCCACACATTTTTTAAACTAGATACCCCAAAGATGATTGTGAATAAGTTTGGATTAATTTGGCCCAGTAGTTTCAACGGAGAAGATTTTTGTAAAAGATTACTAAGATTAAAGAAAAATGGTTAAAAATTGACTATAAAGGGCAATAACTCCTATATGGGTCAACTGACCATTTCTGTAATGTTGACTTATTTGTAAATCTTACTTTGCTGAACATAATGGCTGTTTACAGTTTATCTCTATCTATAATAATATACAAGATAATAACCAAAAACAGCAAAATTTCCTTAAAATTACCAATTCAGGGGCAGCAACCCAACAACAGGTTGTCAGATTCATCTGAAAATTTCAGTGCAGATAGATCTTGACCTGATAAACAATTTTACCCACATGTCAGACTTGCTCTCAATGCTTTTGTTTTTGAGTTATAAGCCAAAAACTGCATTTTACCCCTATGTTCTATTTTTAGCCATGGCGGCCATTTTGGTTGGTTGGCCGGGTCACCGGACACATTTTTTTAACTAGATACCCCAATGATGATTTTTAGCCAAGTTTGGTTAAATTTGGCCCTGTAGTTTCAGAGGAGAAGATTTTTGTAAAAGCTAACGCAGGACGACGACGGACGACGACTGACGCCAAGTGATGGGAAAAGTTCACTTGGCCCTTCGGGCCAGGTGAGCTAAAAAGTAGACATAAACTCAAAATGATAACATTGACTAATTGACCATGAAAATAAGGTCAAGGTCAGATTATACCGTCCAGACAGATATGTAGACCTTTAGCACAAGCGGGACAAGAGATTTACATAAGCAGATATATATTTTTTCGTCAATTTAAAATAATTTCAAAAATGATGTAACAGCAAATTTTATCAACACAATATCCGTATTTTCATGCCATTTCCTAAGTACAGAATTCAAAGCCGCTTTAATACCATTGGTCACTACAAGTCTGACAGAAGTATCGACCCAGTGGCAGTTATAACATTAACGGTATCAATATATATCTGTGCACAATCTGTAAATTTCAAAAACTAGAAGCTCTCAAGAGCCTGTGTCGCTCACCTTGGTCTATGTGCATATTAACAATGGACACAGATAAATTCATGACAAATGGTGTTTTGGTGATGGTGATGTGTTTGTAGATCTTTCTTTACTGAACATTCTTGTTGCTACAATTATCTCTATCTATAATGAACTTGGCCCAGTAATTACAGTGGAAAATATTTTGTAAAAATTTACAAAAATTTACAAAAATTTATGAAAATTGTTAACAATTGACTATAAAGAGCAATAATTCTTTTAGGGGTCAATTGACAATTTTGGTCATGTTGACTTATTTGTAGATTTTATTTTGCTGAACATTATTGCTGTTAACAGTTTATCTCTATCTATAATAATATTCAAGATAATAACCAAAAATGGCAAAATGTCCTTAAAATTACTAATTCGGGGGCAGCAACCCAACAACAGGTTGTCCGATCCATCTGAAAATTTCAGGGCAGATAGGTCTTAACCTGATAAACAGATTTGCTCTAAATGCTTTTGTTTCAGAGATATAAGCCAAAATCTACATTTCACCCCTATGTTCTATTTTTAGCCATGGCGGCCATCTTGGTTGGTTGGCCGGGTCACGCCACACATTTTTTAAATAAGATACCCCAAAGATGATTGTGGCCAAGTTTGGATTACTTTGGCCAAGTAGTTTCAGAGGAGAAGATTTTTGTAATAGATAACTAAGATTTACGAAAAATGGTTAAAAATTGACTATAAAGGGCCATAACTCCTAAAGGTGTCAACTGACCATTTCGGTCATGTTGACTTATTTGTAAATCTTACTTTGCTGAACATTATTGCTGCCTACAGTTTATCTCTATCTATAATAATATTCAAGATAATAACCAAAAACAGCAAAATTTCCTTAAAATTACCAATTCAGAGGCAACAACCCAACAACGGGTTGTCCGATTCATCTGAAAATTGTACAGCAGATAGATCTTGACCTGATACACAATTTTACTCAGTCAGATTTGCTCTAAATGCTTTGGTTTTCGAGTTATAAGCCAAAAACTGCATTTTACCCCTATGTTCTATTTTTAGCCACGGTGGCCATCTTGGTTGGTTGGCGGGGTCACGCCACACATTTTTTAAACTAGATATTCCCATGATGATTGTGGCCAAGTTTGGTTAAATTTGGCACAGTAGTTTCAGAGGAGAAGATTTTCGTGAAAGTTAACGACGACGGACGACGGACGACAGACGCCGGACGCCAAGTGATGGGAAAAGCTCACTTGGCCCTTTGGGCCAGGTGAGCTAAAAATGTCTCTTCAATGATGAGGAATTAACGTACATAGTAAGTCATTTCACAAACAATCGAAAAGGGCAAAGTGAAAATCATAAATTTCCAACTTGACCTCCAAATCATGGACAACATGATAAAATTTGAAACACATTGCATTAGTGTTTCCTTAGTTATTGCAAGGAAACACTTGAAGCCACAAACCAACAGGCTGTCTGACACTCACACAACACTGAAACAATAACTGGATTTCTCTTTTGGAAAACACAGTTTATGAAGTTGGTCTCATTGACAGTTAAGGTTATACACATATACATCATTCAAAATCCAAGTGTCTTTTTTAAAACAAATAAAAAGAGACTGTGTCCTGCATGCATGTTCCATCAAAAAGGGACATAGCTAGAAAACTGTAAAAGTAACACCACCTGAAGTCGAAATTGATATGTGTTTTGTGGTAATTGGCATTGTGTAGCATTTGGTTGAGATGACCTATAGTTAGAGAACTGACACAAAGAAATCTGCATTTTAAGAAGGGGTATGGCTCCAAATCAATAAAAGAGATGCCACCCAAAGTCGATCTTGAATGATGTATTTTGCTTTAATATACACATTGTTTATAAGTTTTCTACTATTTGGTTGAGACAAACTTAAGCATAAAGAAAAATGTGGGGATGTTTTGATTTTTCAGTTTCTAAAATTGACAATAATCATAGAATCATCTTTCACATTAACACATGAAATCCTCAAAAATGTGAACCCAATGAATGACAAAATTTACTTCTTTAGATTCATCAACTCTGATCTGTCAGTAGAGATCATAAAAAATTGAGAATTGAAATGGGGAATATATGTCAAAGAGACAAGAACCCCATCAAAGAGCAGACAACAGACAAAGGTTTTCAATGGGTCTTCAATGCTTTCAATAAAGTTTTCCTTTTCACAACTTCATGGAACTCGAACAGTTAAATACAAAAGACGAAAAAGTGCAATATTATTTGAACAACCCTTAAAAAACTTAAAATTATCAACAAATACACATTAATCTACAATCAGATTTTTTATGACATCCAAACATGTTAATATACATATATAAAATGTTGCTTCATTAATATGTCACAATAATTCATCACATGACTGTTTGTACATTCACATTAACAATGTCAACAATGTTCTTTTATATAACATCTAAATACAAAATCTTTTTTTCAACTCTGTGATCCATTCAATGGTGCCTACAAAATAAAATACAATCATGTGATAGAAGTTATTCAGATCTTTTTCCATTTTTATTGACAATTTCAGGACAGAATCACCATAAGAATTAATAGTTTTAAGAACCTCTGTTTTCATTTATATGGTATTTGTAAAATCTGTTCCAGAATGTATTGTGAACAATTCTATGTAGCAAAATGATACAGCTACACTTAACACCAAATCATGAAAATATCTCCTTTTTTTTTGTGGTTTGCTTTTCTGTTAGGGAGGGGGTAGTGGAGGGATCCTTCAGCTGCTATATTTATATAACATTCCATAAATTTCATCCACTGAAAATTTTTGAATTGCTGTATTAGTTTTTTATTGCACATTCAGGGGTACTACTTGTTATTTATTTTTAATTACTTGCTTTAATTGTCTGTCCTATGCAGATGTCTCTACTTATCATTTCAGTATAATTTCATGGACAATGAAAATCTAATTTGTCTATTATTTTAGAAAACTGCTCATTCACAAGCCCAAAAGGGGAATTTTTTCGAAGGCCTTGCACAATTAAGATCTTTGTGCAATTAGTTTCTTTATTGAATTTATGTGATGAAAGATTGAACTGGTATCAAAAGTTTGAGATTGAGATTCAATAGTTTATTATTATGAGTTAACAGGAGAAAATTCATGTTTTTACATTTTAAAATTTAATAATTTTAGGGATTGTAAAAAAAAACTTATACAAGTAATTCTTTTGAGAAAATGAACGGGAGATAATTCAAACCTTTTCCCATTTGAATGGTTTTACAAATGTTCAATGAATAACAAAAAACTTTGTATACAGAGATTTATTATTACCTTAACTCTTTTCCCATGTAATAAATATGGCTGCTGAAAATCATTCTGACAATTGGAGTATCCCATGCCTAATCCAAATCCTGTTCCCAGTGCTACAGGCCAGGTCTTTCCTACAGAAAAATAAGTAAACATTACTATTGTTATTGTAAATACATAACTGAGTAGAGATCTTCACCAACAGTCAACGGTGTAGGTTTACAATGTCAAGAAAGTTTGCTTTTTATTTAATTTTTTTCTTGTTTCAGTGTATTTTTCTCTTCTTCTTGTTAATCTTTAACATTATTGAATATTTCAACTTATGAGGTATTGCAACTTTTAGCAAAACTAGATGATACATTTAGTATAAAAACATTACTAAGCATGGAACAGTTTTAACAGTCATGACAGTATCTTGAGCAAATAACTAGAACATTAGAAAAAGATCAAAAGTAGTTGGCCCCAGTGAATATCTTATTGTGCTGTTGGATAAATCATTATATTAATAATTTGTATATTTTAACTAATTTGATTCGTTCAGAGATAGTCACATGTTAAACTATATTTTCAAAGGTAGATAGAAAATGGCGGATAGCAAAAAGCATATCGCACGGTTATTTTTAGAATGTATAAAAACCAATATATTTTGTGACATCATGTAATGAATTTCATGATAATGTTAAAAGTTTTATACAAAAATATCTATGATCGATCATTTTAAGAAAAAAAATCTTCAAATACATCAGATTAAAAATCCAAAAGAAAAAAGTAAATGAAATAACAATTAACCTGTGAGAAAGTAAACACACATACTATAATCACAAAACGGTACGGGGTAGTTTCGTTATATTTTACGATTTGTAAACAGACACACACAAAAAAATGAATGAATCAATTTGTATTGATGTTTATTTATATAATGTATTATGTTTAATTGTAAAATACTAACATTAATATAATATTTTATTATATATTCTCCCTGGATGTATAATAATTGATATACAGGGATACTTAGCCTAATGCTGTAAGCTAGGTAAATTGTTAAACAGCATTTAGTGCAATCAAGATGATTTAATTGTTTCAAAAAAAAAAAAAAATAACAATTAAATATGTTGGTGATGTCTAGGAGACTATATGATATCTGTAAAATTCCAACAAAATCAAATGACGATTTTGATACAAATATGGTCAAAAATTAATAATATAACAATTATAGCCTATTTATGAGGTCAATACAGGATATATATCGACCCAAAGAAGTATATCAACCTCGGACTTCGTCCTCAGTCTATATAATTCTTTCAGGTCAATTTATCCTTATATTGACCTCATACAAAGGCTATAATTGTATAGTATCAACCTCATCAAAAGTCAACAATTGAATATTATTGTCATTTGTAACAAACTGTTAACTGAATGTTGCTCTTAGTCAAGGACAACCATAATTCAGCAAGTTTACTATCAGTCTTTTCCTATTAGAGGGGTTTCTAAGTCATTTTTCCACTATTCTAATAATTTTGTTAGGTTTTAAATATCAGGGTTTTCTTTAGATTAAAAAAAAAAGCATAGACAATTTGCAGAATCAACAAAATGTTAAGTACATGAAGTACTTGTTTTTGAAAAAAGATTTGTGAAGGGAAATAGTTTAAAAATAAAATGGTTTTAATGACCAACCCTTACATTGCAAATGCTATCATTATGATCATGGCTATAATGTATAGTAACAGACCATTCACCATGCATCTTTTGATTCTAAATGTAAACTGGATGCATCAATTTAATTGTAAACTACACAATGATTTCAAAATTACTTGCAGAAATATACAGTTACCAATTCAAGTTATAATTGCAGTTTATATTCATGCATATACTTTTACACTTGTAAAATGAATCTATTTGATGGATAATTGTTGTACTTGTCAACCTTTATTTATACAGAGTTAAATCTTCTACTCTTAAAAAAGGGGGAATGCAGATTGTACAAGTCACATGTTTGACTTATTTCTTCCTATTTTTTAAACTTCATTTTCATTCATTTTTTTTGTCTGACATTAGAATTTTCTGAAAGTTATCATGGTTATTGAATAATGCAATTTGTGTCTACCGTGATCATGTTGATCAATGTTTTATTACAACAGACAGCAACTTTAAATTGAATGTAAAAAACAATATTACTACATTGTAGCACTTACTTTTGAAAAGAATGAATGACAGCACTATACCAACACCCAATCCACTAGCTACAAAATAGAAATAAGAGTTGTTTTACTGATGAGTGAGGTAATTACATGTCATCATTTAAAATAATGGTAACATCATATGGTTCAAAAACTTATAAATACAAAACAAAATATATATTAATATTGAGTATCTCATCAAAAGAGGCATGATTTTTTATTTAGCTGAATCGACAGGTTTCAATGCTAATGGTTTGACATGAGCCAATCAGCCTCCCATTCAATGCCATTAGACTAAGCTGCTGCATTAAGCATGTTAAGATCTTATAGTAATCTTTAATAACCGTTATATGAATATATTTTGTAATAAAACAAGGCAGAACAAATCAAGGGTGAACAGACTATATGGGTGAACGAACTCAGGGCGAACATATAAATATCAGGGGGAACGGATTGAGCTGATTGGCCATTATGACATCCCATCTTCTTCTTCTTCTTCTTTTCTGTAACTTCCTCTTACATGTCTTACTAATGAGGAGCACATCCAATAAGAATTTAAAAGTTTATGGCTTCTATACACGGGCACAATAATGTTAATCATCAATAAGGCTTATATGAGGGTGGTAATGCTCTTAACTGTCAGTCGTCAAACGGTCATTTTCGGCTACCGTTAGCGTCAAATTGGTTAAAATTTTACTGTGATTCGTCAAAACATCCTTATCGTGATTCGTCAGATGTATCAAATAATTATCATTACCATTATTTTTGGAAAAAAATAGCGTAATTCGTCTAAATCAGCTGATTTTTTAATCATCTAAAAGAACGTGTACATTTTATTGTCATGTACTAAAAATTACCGTAAACGTCATTTGGCGAGAAATTTTACCGTTATACGTCATGAATTTTAGCTTTGACTCCTTCCTGCGTGTCAAAGAAAAAAATATAATAGCCTTTCAAGATGTCATAATTATTTGGACTAGAAGGTACCCCCAATACTACCCTCTTATATTACACTGGTAAAATTGGCGATGAAATCCATTTAAGAATGTTTCACTTTAAAAATGGACATATCATACTAAAAGTTTTCATTATCCATATTAACACATCTATTTACACGATAAAATGTAAAAAAATCCAATCAGTAAAAATAGTTGATATACCTGTAAGATACCTGTAAGATCGTTGTGGGGCTCATATGGAAGGATCCTATCCTTTTTAGCCCACCCTATTTTGGTACACTTTCAAAACTGATACAATCATCAATCCTGCATGATTTGGTGCAATATTTCACACAATTAAAAAGTTATATAGAAAACTATTTGTGTCCTCATCAATTTCTTAACTGATACATGACTGACTCCCAATGACGGTCTATACTAATTTTAAAGGCTTCCACAGTTTTTGATGAAATAACTTCAACTGGTAGGTTATTCCAATCATTAATAATTCGTTGTGAGAAATGTCTTAATCGAAAAGAAGTGTTACATCTAGGTTTTGCTAATTTCCAATTATGCCCACGGGTATTTGTACTGATGACAGTAAAAAATCTTTCGTAAGATATATCTTCGAATCCTTTTAATATTTTGAAAGCTTGTATCATATCACCTCTTCGCCTTCTGTGAGTTAGGGAAGGTAGTTTAAGTACTTTTAATCTGTCTTCATAGCTTAAATGTCGTATATCAGGAATTAATTTAGTTGCTCTCATCTGCACTTTTTCTACAGCATTAATATCTTTCTTTAAATGCGGATACCATATTGTATTTCCATATTCCACGTGTGGTCGTACCAACGCAACGTATAGTCTTAAAAATGTATATTGATCTTTAAAGATAAAAGTTTGGTTAATTAGCCCAAGTATACTATTGGCTTTATTTATTTTACTTGATATATGTTGAGAAAATTTACGATCATTTTGAAAAATAATTCCAAGATCCTTTTCTTGTTCATCTTTAATGATATCAATATTGTTCATGGTATAAACATTTTCAGGATTATTTCTTCCATAATGGATTTGTTTACATTTGTTCACATTAAATTTCATGTCCCATAACTTGGACCAATCGTAGAGGGCATCTAGATCATTCTGTAAGACATCAGATTTAGAAGTAGGTGCATAAATTTTAGTATCGTCTGCGAAAATTTTTACTATAGACTCCACAACATCTGGTAAATCATTTATGAATATAATGAAAAGAACAGGTCCAAGTACACTGCCTTGGGGCACTCCACTAATTACATTTTGCCATTCAGATTTTTCCCCTTTCACCGCAACTTGTTGTCGACGTCCAGTTAAAAAGTCAGTTATCCATTCTAATATAGATCCACGAATACCGTATGAATACAGTTTCTTTAGTAATCTTTTATGTGGCACTTTATCGAAAGCTTTGGCAAAATCGAGATATAATGTGTCCCAGGATATATTATTATCCATATATAATGACCAGTCTTCCATGACATCAAGTAATTGTAATATACATGATCTTCCAGAGCGAAAACCAAACTGTGAGTCTGATAACAAATTATTGGTTATTAAATGATCAATCATTTCCTTCCGTATAACCTTTTCCAAAGTTTTACAAACAATTGAAGTTAGACTGACCGGTCTGTAATTTCCCGCATCCAGTTTACTACCTTTATTCTTAAAAAGTGGGGTAACTCTAGCATCTTTCCATTCTTTTGGAATTTTTCCAGTGTCAATGGACTTTTGAAATATCAAAGTCAAAGGTTTTGAAAATGTATTTGCCATACTCTTTACTATTAACGGATGAATATTATCTGGACCCATAGACTTGCTTCCATTTAACAAAAGTAGATATTTTTCAACTGTATCTTGATTGATCACAAAGTGGTCTAAAGATGATTCAAAATTTCTCTCTTCAATATTAGGTATATTATTTGGATTTTCAGCAGTAAATACACTGGTAAAAAAGTCATTTAATACAGTCGCTTTTTCCTTGTCGGAAGTAGTTAAGTTCCCATTTGGTTTCATGAGGTTTGATACTGCTGATTTTGATTTCACTTTACTTTTGACATATGTCCAAAAATGTTTTGGCTCAGTTTTAGCTTTTGACGCCACTAACTTCTCATATTCCTTTTTTGCTTTTCGAACGTTCTCATTTGCCCTGTTTCTAGCAACTTTATAAAAATCAAAATCTACTGCTCGTCTAGTAGCCAAGTATCTTGACCAGGCCTTTTGTTTGCGTTTTATATTGCTCAGACAATCAAATGTTAGCCATAATGGTTTAGGTTGACAACCCGGTTTAGGATTAGTTTTCGGTATATACGTTTCGACACATTTTTTATATTTTTCATAAATATTTTCCACATCTCGCTTATGTCTTTATCTTCAAAAGAACTATCCCAATCAAAATTGCTAAAGTCTTCAGAAAATTTTTCGAAGTCACATTTGGAATATTTATATTTCGATTTACCAGTTTCATATTCATTGAAAGAGTACAAAAAGTCAAATGTAATGGTAGCATGATCACTAAGTCCCAGTGGAGCATCAATATTAATATTGTCAATATTGCTTTCATCTTTTGTAATAACTAAATCTAGAGTTCTACACATCTGATTTTCCCTAAATCTTGTAGGTTTATCTATATGTTGATATAGAAAATTGTCGCGTAAAGCTTCAATAAAAGTATGTTCGTAATGGTCCTCAGAGTGAGGCGTAGTCCAAAAGTTCCAATCAATATCACGCATATTAAAGTCTCCCGTTATTAAAATATTGTTATACAATCGAGCTGCTTCATTCAAAAGTCCAATAATATTTAAACATGAGTTTTGATTTGATGGGCTTCTGTATATTGAGCCTACCAATACAGTCTTATTGTCTTTTACCCAATTACACCATGAGGCATCATCATAAAGCGAATTCATATATTCATTTGGTGAGACACAGAAATTACTTTTTGCATAAATAATAACTCCCCGTCCTGTATTTTTACTCGGATAAGCTATATAGCCTTCAATGTTAAATAATGGAGAAATGCAATCTATATCAATATTTGTTTTTGGCAAAACTTCTGTTATAAAAATAAAATCTGGTTTCACGACCTGTATTTGTGCTTCAAGTTCATCAATTTTATTACGTAATTGATCAGCATTGGTGTACATACATTTTACTTTGTTTACAATTAAAGGGTTAATATTTCGATCTAAATCATCAATATTATTTTGCCTGTTATTTTCTGTACTTTCGGAAGTACTATCACTTATCACACTACCATCATTGCTTATATAATCAGATTCACTTGCATTGTCATTTTCTGCATTATCAAAATTATTAAAAAATGCATTATCTTGCGTACTATCTTTAGCACTCTCAGATGTACTGTATCTTATTTCACCACCCTTTTCGCATATATCATCAGATTCACTTGCTAAATCAACATTTGATGTACTTGCAATGTCATTTTCTGCATTATCAAAGTTATTAAAAAAATTAACTGTAACATTTGAACTGTAACAAAAACCAACTGGAATTAACGTATTTACATGTTGTTTGATCTTTTCTATAGAAAGTCTACGGTCGAAAATTGGCAGTCTGACCTAAACCGCCACTTTCAACACTACTAGCTGTATTTGTCATACTAGACTGACCAGAAATGTCTTTTCTTTCAATGATTTTCCCCCGGAAAATTACCAAGTTTGCATTGTTTGTTGCTTTTTTCTTCCTCTCTAGCTCTTTTCTCAGCTCAGTGTTAATATCTCTCTCCTCTTTTGTCAAGTCAGGGGTAATATAAATATTGTTCCATTTATGTACAGTATACCCATCACTGTTTTTCCTTCTTAACAATTTAGAGTTCCCTAGAACTTTATGCTTATTTACAACGGACCCAACAGTTACTTTCATCAGTCTTGGTTTACTCTCATTTGGTTTACCCAATCTTATAAATGATTTAATTTCAACTTCATCACTCTGAACAGTGTGCAATATATCTTTTAATGAAATTTCATCATCTCTTTTCTTATTATCAGTACTACAATCTGGTTCTGGGACATTGTGAATTATTAAGTTACATTTTCTTTCTTCTCTGTCCCTAAACGACTCAAAGGCTCTTTCAACTCTTTGGTCAATTTTAACATCCATGCTGGATTCAACTACTTTCAATTTAGTATCAAGTTCTTCAAAAAGTACCCTTTGTCTCTCAATGTGTAACCCTAACTCATTTAATTTTGGTAATACGCGGACACATCCATCACAGTTAAATGGCAAATTAGGGGTCGACTCGGTTTTCAGTAACTCATATAATTTTGCTGAAACGTGGCTACACTCTATGCAGAACCAATATCGGCATATATTACAGTTCATACATTTTTGATTTTTCTTAAATGTTTCTTCACATTGGGCACAAGATTTGTTGTTAATTGAGGTCGGCATGGTGCCTGTCTTTGGAGTTGCTGTTTTACTCATTATGTTTTTTTCTGAATGAAATGTTAGTTAAAAAGATATGTCAATGTTGTGTTGAAGCTTTCATGGAGAAAATGTTGCATATATCACCCAACTTGCTGAAAACTTTTTCTGTCATGACATATTTACAAATCATATATGGATTAAAAACGCCATTTGCGTTCCCTTATTGTTATTAATTATCAACCTGTTTTAATTGCCGTGTCTGCAATGCATCGATCCCATTTTTCACCAAGGACGTCTTCCGACCTCTTCTGATCAGCCATGTTTTTTTAACGTGAAAGGCTTGCTGGTATTTTCATTCGAAACGAACCAAAACTCAAATCACTAAATACCAGCAATGAGGATAACGTAAGTAAAACAACCACATCTCACGTATATTCAACCAGACTAGCATGTTTCTCTATTGTCATAAAAATTCATAATATCTAATAAAATTAATAGATTTAGCTAACAAAGTCCTTATATTTCAATACGGTAACTTTATTTGTTAATGGAAAATTGTTTTAATGTTAATTCGGCCTGAGACTACTATAGTAGTCTCAGACTTTTTAGGCTTAAATTAAAAATTGTTTGCTTTCCCCTCTCTGTGATTAAAGTAAGATTACTCTGGTCAATTTTCCTAACATTCAATCATTATAGGAAGATGATATAGTTCTGTTTTCATTTATAGTCTTTTTCAGAAAAGTTCTAATTGTTTTGGGTAGGTCCCAATTACAATTTTACACTCTAGCATTCGGCATCAGTTACAGGCTTCTGGAATAAAATGGTGGCTATGGTGTACTGTTTTGTGCTTGTGTTAGGCGTTATTACACTACTTTCATGTATTTGTCTTAAGGGATCGAGTAAAGCAGATAACCTACATCAGCTCTCTGCTTCATTTGAGTTCTGGCATAATGGTATACACCATACCGATCTTAGAAACAAATGCCTTTACGAGTAGAATGACGAATGCTGTTGGACAGTTTTTGATGCATACCACAACTTGAAACAGTGTATTCTTGACAGCACAATTAATGTTTTTCACCGGCATATTGTACCTCAAAAAGTAGGAAAAGAGTGAGACTACTATAGTAGTCTCAGACTTTTTAGGCTTAAATTAAAAAATGTTTGCTTTCCCCTCTCTGTGATTAAAGTAAGATTACTCTGGTCAATATTCCTAACATTCAATCATTATAGGAAGATGATATGGTTCTGTTTTCATTTATAGTCTTTTTCAGAAAAGTTCTAATTGTTTTGGGTAGGTCCCAATTACAATTTTACACTCTAGCATTCGGCATCAGTTTGGGTAGAAGCTTCTGGAATAAAATGGTGGCTATGGTGTACTGTTTTGTGTTTGTGTTAGGCGTTATTACACTGCTTTCATGTATTTGTCTTAAGGGATCGAGTAAAGCAGATAACTTACATCAGCTTTCTGCTTCATTTGAGTTCTGGCATAATGGTATACACCATACCGATCTTAGAAACAAATGCCTTTACGAGTAGAATGACGAATGCTGTTGGACAGTTTTTGATGCATACCACAACTTGAAACAGTGTATTCTTGACAGCACAATTAATGTTTTTCACCGGCATATTGTACCTCAAAAAGTAGGAAAAGAGTGGGTTTTTTTTAATAATTTACAGGATATGGCTTTAATAGAGAGCAATTTCATGAATACTGGGAAGATGCTTTTTCTGTGACATATTCACTTGTTTCAGAATATTTCCCCCTATATACCTTAATGGTATATTCAGGTATAACAAAGGAAAGTTTTATTCTGTAAGTGCCTGTGATCTGTGATTTAGATCAGTTTCTCATCGCTCTAAGAAAGTTAGTAATGATGAAGGCAGATTTGACCTAGTTTATTATTTACGTATAAACACGGTATGAATACTGATATATGTGGTGGTGTTTAACGAATACTGACAGATAACAAAAAAATATTTATAAGATAACAAAATGATTCTTTATATTGGTATATATTAATTTTAAACATTTCAAAACAAATAAAAGAAATTATAGATATACATAAATGTCTTTGATAAACTATTGAAAAATACGAGTATCTAGTACATTACAGATTTTGTAACGATTTTAAATTCAATAAAAAAAAACTATATTTATAAGATATAATTATAACCCTGTTCAAGGTAGACAATCAACATATTGACTTTATGAAATTAAACATAGGCTCATAGTTCAAAGGAATATAACTCTTGTATACAAATGACACATCAATCGAGTTATTTAGCTGCGAATTCGTGCACCACCTTCAAGGAAGATTCTAAATTATCAATATAACCACAAGTTATTAATCTATAGATACTGACGACTAAGTAATGCTAACCACAGTAAAGAATATTTGTTTGAAATTTTTTAACACTTACTCAGAAAAATGCTCGAACTACTTGACTTTCAAAGCTCATAATTAACGTGTTTACACACTGATATAATATGGTTGTTAAACATTACAAACCTGTAATCGTATAAGACACTATACACCTCGTGTGCTTGCATTAACTTATCCAAAAATATATTTATTTCAAGCCTAAATATTTCGACATGTTGTTGACATTTAATAAATTTTAGAATCACAATTTCCGGTTAAGATTTGACTAAATACCAAATTCTTGATATCGTCAGGTAAATATGCTAAACCAGAGTCATATAAATACCACCCACAGTACATAGTTAACCCATTTCTAAGATCATTAAAACGTAAAAAAAAACTTATTGAAAATTGACGATACTCTATGTTTTCTTCTCTCGAGTTCCGGTTGTTGCCCTCCGGCACTCTTAATTGTACCGTAGTTTTAACTCAATCTTATTAAAATAAGTTCTCATCACTTGCTCCTCGATTTTTTATATGTCGCCATCGAGGAGCAAGTGATGAGAACTTATTTTAATAAGATTGGTTTAAATCATCCCTTCGTAAATTTTACGGACGCCATTACGAGTTGGTTGACTGTATGAAATATCCGTTTCACAGATGATATCGGATATGTCCATAATGTCGTGACTACAATCCTGTTCCCTTTTCACAAATGTGACGTACCGAATTAGACTATTAACCGGGTTTGTATTAACATGAGCAACGCTACGGGTGCAAAATGCAAAATGTGGAGCAGGATCTGCTTACCCTTACGGCGCATCTGATATCAGCCCCAGTTTTCGGTGGGGGTTGTGTTGCTTAGTCTTTAGTTTTCTATATATGTTGTGTCTTGTGTCCTATTTTTTGTCTGCTTGTCTTTTTCGTTTTTAGCCATGGCGTTGTCAATGTATTTTCGAAGTATGAGTTTGAATGTACCTCTGGTATCTTTAGCCCCTCTTTTGGGTCCTACATCTTATCTGCATGCCCTCTTTTTAATGTCGCGGATGAAGATCTGGATGGAAACTTAAGAATAATGAGCAAAATGTGCAACATAAATCACAGGTACTTGGGGACAGGTCATTTTAAAGCTCTCCCCTTCACAGTTTTTCAAATCAGTTATTTTTTTTTTGTTTTCCTTCAACTTCAATAATTTACGTTTATTTTTTTTTTTATTACATAGACATAATTATGCTAGAAATAACTTGTAATTGCTATTTACTTCCGATTCCAAGTTTTTTTTTTATCTACAGTTGTCACTGATGTATTATATTTAAGTTCATGTAACTTATGATAGAATAACAATCAGAACGCATCCAACTTTCAACGGGTTAAGATGCTTAAAAGTTCCCATTAATTTTGTTTAATTAAAATGTCTTTCTAGTGATGTTTTATTATGTTACTATGGCTGTCTTGAGCATCACGTCTGGTTTCTGTTTGTTTGTTAGGTGTATTTCTGTCTTGTATCGATCTAATGAGTTAAGCCCTTTTCAACTGATTTTATAGTTCGTTCTTATGTTTTACTTTTTACAGGTGCCATCACGAGTTGGATGACTGTTACGGAATATCCGTTTCATAGATGCTAGCGCATATATTTGTAATATCGTTACTACAATCCCTTCCCCTTATCTCGAAAGTGACCTACTGTATTAGATTTGTAGGTTTGCAGTGTTTGAACTAGCATGATGAACATGACGGTAACCACATGTGAAGCAGGAACTGCTTACCCTTCCGGATCACTTGAGAGCAACATGATGGTAACCACATGTGGAGCAGGATCTGCTTACCCTTCCGGAGCACTTGAGAGCAACATGACGGTAACCACATGTGGAGCAGAACTGCTTACCCTTCCGGAGCACTTAAGAACTACGCTAGTATTCTCAATTGAATTATTTCATATTATTTATTTCGGTACCTGTATAGCCGACTCTACGGTATTTTGTTTTCTCATTGTTGAAGACCGTACGATTGCCTATAGTTTCTTACATCCACTTCATTGAACCTTGGTGGATAGTTATTTCATTGGAAATTATACCACATCTCCTGGTTTTAATACTGTTGTGCAATAAAACAAATGTCAAGTTTGAAAGTAAAATGTGTACTAATGCTGTTGAGAATTTGTTTCTTCTGATATTGATATGAAGGTGCTGTCCCTTTCAAATAATGATCAATAATATGCACTTAACGATTTTTTGAAAACGCTTATTATATTGTCAAATGAATGCCCAAAGTTTAAATAGAAGTGACAAATCCGATAACGTACATTATTTGTCCAAAATGTTATTGATTGTGTAACGGTTGATTCGAATGGGCTTTAAAAGTCTTTTTAAAAATCACCAGCCCTGTATAAGGACTGACCATCACAATAACAGGACCGAGCAAGGCAGTACAGCCAGTCATGGTCGTTGAACACTTCTATCGTCGCAACAGGACCCACAAATTGATAAATTTCTACGGTTTTTCTTAAAGTATTTTTTCGTGCGCATGGTGCGGATTTTGGTTGAAAAGGCGGACTCATGGAGCACTTTTGTCTACTATTATTCAAAATGAACGAGCATTAACAACCATTACATTCTAGTTGCAATAAAACATGAACATAAATGATATTAAGGGTAGTGAACCATGGAAGTTATATAACTGTATGAAGGTTACAATTGTTTTTCCTATGTGTGTTCGTCATTTGCAGGTTGAGGGCAATTTAGACATTCAATATATAATTAGAACGGTTTGTTAACGCATTTTTGACTAGCCCTTTCTGTTACACTTATACGTGTAATAATGGTTTAAAGTTATACCAAATATACGCTAATATGAGTAAATGCTTAATAATTTATATCTACAAAATATTTTAATACCAACTACATCGAATATAACATGTATAACATTTATAAATGTTAACAGTTACAAAAAATTGAAATTAAAACCAGTTATGTTCTTTTTCACGGGTTCAACCGAACATAAAGCATTTCTTTTCTATACAAGGCTTAATAACACAAAACACAAATATACTATGGGATGTAGGTTTGCAGCATCCAGTCTTTTAATAAAACATTCGGAACATAATAACATGTGGAAAAAAAATTTAGAATGGCAGGTGTTACGCCAAAAAACGGTCCTTATCACATTCTCTTGCCTAGAAGTATGATCAACAGCCTGAACAATCTACAAAATATAATTACAAAAATTAGAAACAATTCGCAACTACATTTAAATGAATGAAAAGAGAAATTGATTAAATACTGTAACTTTGGACAGTATACATGTGCATCTATTGAATTGTACAATTCTATAAGAATAATCTTAATATACATGTGAAAGACAGTACCTATAGAACAACAAGTGGTTTTTTTTTTTTTTTTTAAACAAAAACAAAATAAAAGTCAAACAGACCTTAACAGCAATTGAATTAAACGTGTAGACTGATTGAATGCAAACCGTCGAATGATTTAATTCCCGCTTAGGTATGCACGGGTGAATCCACCCGTGCAAATTACTACGCATAACGGTATTCGTTAAGCCTTATAACGAAAAGAAATTTATTTATGTTCTTTTTCACGGGTTCAACCGAACATAAAGCATTTCTTTTCTATACAAGGCTTAATAACACAAAACACAAATATACTATGGGATGTAGGTTTGCAGCATCCAGTCGAGACAAAAGGCGAAAGAGTGTATATTAGATGCTAAGGTATAAGAAACAGACTGTATTTCACCTATCCGTCTTTAGAATTTCGGCTCGCCAACGGCCATTAACTTTGAAAAGCATATCTGAAACACCGTTGTTTGCGGTTGAGAAGCGCCTCCTCTTCGTAAACTATACAAACTAAATTGTTTTTGTCTAACCCTATTGCACCTAAAGCTTCTCTGGCTATAGTATAAGATGAAGGCTTATATATTTTACTCAATACTAAGGTATCTTTTGGGGGCTGCAAAGAACAAAAATGTACTCCGAAGAATTAATCTTAAGATTGCTAATTAAGTCACAATAATATTTAAAAAAAAAAAATTAACAGGATAAGTTGGTATATCCGTATTTGCTATCATAACTATACTACCTTGTCTATAAATATCGGTCTTGCCATTGTGAACTATGATTTCAACGTGTGTTTTATGAAAATTGATATCACTCATTATTATAAGCAAGAGTTCTTTGTATCTAAAAAATCAAGCATGCATAAGCCAATTATAACATACAAAGTAACCTACAATAGGACAGGTTAGAATTATCATGATACAGGTTAAATAGGAAGTTAAATTCTTTCTTTTGTATGGTTTTCGCCTATCCTTCAAGTACAGAAAATCACGACCAGGTCCGTGATACAAGCGGCCAGGTCCGCATATTAAACACATTTACAATGTACAATTTACTGTTACCAATACCAAAAAACAAAAATCGGCAAGGTCCACATAAAGAAATTTTTACTCAAAATTAATTAATTCATTTTAGCATCAAGTTTCAATACAACATGGAAAGATATGCAATATCCTATCCTTCAAGGACAGAAAATCCCAGCCAGGTCCGCATATAAAACATATGTACACTGTACAATCTAAAGTTACAATATGAAAAAACAAAAAAGTGGCAAGGTACGCATAAAGAAAGTTTTACTCAAAATTCATTCATTCATTTTAGCATCAAGTTTCAATACAAGACATGGAAAGATATGCAATGTCCTATCCTTCAAGGACAGAAAATCACGACCAGGTCCGTGATAAAAGCGGCAAGGTCCGCATATAAAACATAATTATGTATACTGTACAATCTACAGTTACAATATAAAAAAAACAAAAAAGCAGCAAGGTCCTCACAAAGATATTTTTATTAAAAATTCATTCATTCATTTTAGCATCAAGTTTCAATACAAGACATGGAAAGATATGCAAAATCCTATCCTTCAAGGACAGAACATCACGGCCAGGTCCGTGATAAAAGCGGCCAGGTCCGCATATTAAACATATGTACACTGTACAATCTACAGTTACAATATCAAAAATCAAAAAGCGGCAAGGTCCGCATAAAGATTTTTTTCTCGAAATTTATTCATTCACTTTAGCATCAAGTTTCAATACAAGCACATTTGAAATAAACCTATAATCGTTTAAAACCGAATTCTCAGCACATCCCCTGTTCAAAAAAAAATTTAGAAGGGGTTTTATACTCAACAAAGTCTTGCACTAAACCAACAAACTTGCCGGTGTCAACAGACTCCAGTATCGGCCAGAAAACTGTCGATTTCAGGTAAGGGATACCCAATGTACCGTTAGCTTTACATAATTGAATATGTTTTACAGTGTAAGCTATTAAAGATACATGTGACAAGAGCAAATTATTATCGATTGACCAGTCAAACGTGAATGCATCAATTATAAAAATATAACTTTTGTTAAAGGATCAAAAAGCTTTGAATTATACCTTGGGAGTTAAGCATTGTCACTATTAGCAAACCGATATAAGCTAAAAGGTCCCAATATTTTATTAAAATAATGGAAAATTCTGTCCGACAACGACCAATCGTCAAAATCAAATATTTTCCTATACTGATCCGCGGTAGTATTCAAAGTTCTTGGTATCCACTCAATTTTCAAACACATCGAATTTTTTGTACAAACATAAAAAATCTCCATAGCTAGATTGGGCAAATCCAGTTTCATACTGCCAACTTCGAATATTTTATCTACGTTTTGGTAATCGGTGAGTAGTTTGAAATTTATTTTAAAATGATCAGGAAAGCTTTCCAAGTCAAAATCACTGCCTTTAATTCTCGCCAAGTTGACCTTGAGATTTTAGTGAAGAATGCCAAAATTCTAACTCTTTAATAGACACAAGATCTAACTTAACTCTAGAGTCCCATCGATCATTTACTAAATGGTGTGTCTTGTCAAAATTCTACATATATTACTTAATGCGGGTAATAATGCAATGATTTTACCAATATCCGCTGCAAATTTCCTTGCAGTCGTATAACAAGGATTTATAAGTGTCACTTTTCTATGAAAACACAAGAAACTTTTGTGATTCAACATGCATATCTATATCATGAAGGTACCCCGATGATGTCTTGAATCAAACCTCGTATTTAAATTTAAATAACATTTCGTATTGATGTACGTGTCTGGTGTCAAGAATTAACACCGATAAAGTATTAACAACAAAAGGGGGAGTGCTAACTTCCTTAGCGACTCCCGTAAATACCAAAAATACAGAAGTAGGTGCATCGGTAATTTTCCAAAAAAAAAAAAAAAAAAAGCCAGATTCAAGTATATTCTCTTCTATTCTATTCTATAGGTAAAACTAATTTTTTGAACTCGGCCATGCAATAAAAGTTTCTCTTTCCAAAATTGTAGGCTATTATACAATCGACCTTTTACATTATAAAGTTGTATTAACTCATTGTCATACTCATATGTGTCTAAACATAAATTAAAGTCAATCAAAGATAATACCTCATTTGGAACTGCTGGTGTTGTTAGACCGCTTATTTCTGGACAATTAGACGACCAATGTCCTGTGGAAAACAACGAGAAAGCATCAGCTGTAGGGATGCTAGTAGGATTGTCATCTTCACTCCTATAATGACTTCTTGCAGGTGCACATTCAGGAGAACTTTGGACTTCCTCGTCAGACATGAAGTAGAAAAAAGTCAAACAGACCTTAACAGCAATTGAATTAAACGTGTAGACTGATTGAATGCAAACCGTCGAATGATTTAATTCCCGCTTAGGTATGCACGGGTGAATCCACCCGTGCAAATTACTACGCATAACGGTATTCGTTAAGCCTTATAACGAAAAGAAATTTATTAAACAAAATCTTTAATTGACTATACAGTCCAAATGAAATTGTCTCCGATTCCCATTTGTCCAATCATCCATTTGATATTTTTATTATTTCTACATATAATTTCGATACATCTCTGAAAATTTATGCAGGTGATTGGAACATCGTTGTTTGGTTTTTTTTTTTTGTGTGTGTATTCCAACGTCGTACTGCTATCCTACACCATGTTCTGTATTGGTGTTGTTCTGACGATCTGTAGGCACAGCTGCTTCCTGGTCTGACATATACTCTGCTCCCATTGACCGACGAGATTGGGCATCAGAACAATTAGAATCCAAGTCGTAATGTACAGGACCGACTTCTCTGTCAATTCCTTGGCATGCCCAACAGCCTCCCATATTCGCAGATGTGAAGTCAAATTTCCGTGATGATCTGAAAGTAAATGCATTGTTCATGCATGTAGATAGCATCATGATACAAACTAGATATTACAGTAAACATACAACAAGAAAAACATCTTTCATCAGATGAACCTGAAATTTGAGGCCAAAATTCGGCCCTTACCGGAACTAATCCTTTGCCATTAGCATCCAATTCTCTAAATAATTATAACGTACAAAATATATGATATGCGACATGTACGGAGAAGGTATATAATAGATTTGCAAAAGCACAAAATCAACTAAAATAAGGAAGCTACTATTTGATTTTTAGACCGGCTAGGATGAACTATGAAAAAAAAGGCAGGACAGGAGTTTTGAGTAAAAAGACAGCTAGGATGAGCATCTTTGGACAGATATTACGAATAATGCAGTACAAAATTCTTCAGTTTAGGTTAGATAAAACCTTTTCAGTCAAGTTAGGTTAACAAAAACTTTAAAATTAGTCAATAAAAATTGGGTCACCGAACTTGTTTTCGATATAAAACGCCATTTTTGTTCATGGAATTTGAAATTCGGTACTATATCTTGTATATTATTGGCAGTATAGTGTTTTAAATCACAAGAACATTGCTTGTTTGGTTAACATGCTGTTGTACATATAATTCGGGTTTTCTCAATGTCCAATCGCCGCCAATTAGAAAACACGTATGTTTTAAGTCAACTATGAAAAGCCCTGACATGAAAAATGTGAAATATTTCAAACAAGACAAATCATGGCCTGATTTATGTACGAAACAATAAACGAAATACATATGATATACAGCAACAAACGACAACCAGAGATTTACAGGTGCCCGACCGTGGTGTTTTCAACATTGTGCTGGCGTCCAATCCTTCCCAACTTTAGACATCAATTGGTATATATATAAGAGCAAAACACAAGAACAAACTTTAAGACCGTATGAGGGGTGTATATCCAGTCAATGTCGTTAAAAACTCCCACCATCATCATCTTTAAGAATCAGTTGGAAAGGACTTATCATATCAAACCAAAAACAAAGCACAGAATCAACAAACACACACAATAAAGACAAAAAGAATAGATATCAGAATACTCAGGTTACTGGAAGTTCGTTCAAAGCCAAAAACAATTTCATACACAAATCAAAAAATATATTATTGTAAAAAAGAAGATGTGGTATGATTGCCAATGAGACAACTGTCCACAAGAGACCAAAATGACACAGACATTAACAACCATAGGTCACCGTACAGCCTTCAACAATGAGGAAAGCCCATACCGCATAGTTAGGTATAAAAGGCCCCGATAAGACTATGTAAAACATTAGTATATATTTTCTTAAAAGTCTTAGTAAAAGCCTTCGTTAGAAAGTTAACTCCGACCTTTCGTTTATGTGTTGCTGTTCTGTTTAGGTGTTTGTTTATTTTTTCCATAACTGTAAAGTTGTGACAGCTTTAATAGAAAACTTTTTATCAAGGAAGATTACAATTATAACCATGATTTTCATCACTTTTATATAATTTATTGGTTTATAATTATTTCCATTTATTTAGTTGTTTTCCGTGGGTGTCATTGTGCAATCGTCATTGTGAATACTCCATGAATCAAATCTTTGTCCATTTTAGTTTTATCTGCATGGCTAGATTAAATGTTCGGTCATTTTATATCCAGGAGCAGTATTGTCATTTTTGTCTATCCACTAGTAGTAGTGTCATTTTGACTGTTTTCTTTTTTTTTGTATCATCTTTTTGCACAGCAGCTTCTTGACCGTCTGTATATGCAGCTTTCAGTGAATATTGAGACTGTTCAGCAGAATATGGCGCCTGACAAGCAAATTCAACATCTCTACTAGCCTGGCAACCCATCGAAATATAGTTTTACTTTCCTGCAAATAAATGCAAGTTTTGAAACTTCGGATTTGTAGATCTCTGTATCTATAGTCGATAACATTACATTGACTTATTCTGACCTTGAAATGGGGTAATTAACCCCGCCACATTATGTATGTATGTGCCTGTCCCAAGTCAGGAGCCTGTAATTCAGTGGTTGTCGTTTGTTTATGTGTTACATATTTGTTTTTCGTTCATTTTTTTATATATAAATAAGGCCGTTAGATTTTTCGTTTGAATTGTTTTACATTGTCATTTCGGGGTCTTTTATAGCTGACTATGCGGTATGTGCTTTGCTCATGTTGAAGGCCGTACGGTGACCTATAGTTGTTAATTTCTGTATCATTTTGGTCTCTTGTGGAGAGTTGGCATTCATACCAAATCTTCTTTTTATTTTATATAAGCTGCTGGTCATTTTCTGTTTTGTCATACTTTTTTCAATGTTTGAAGCATTTTTTTTCATATCAAATTATCAACGACATGACTAAAGACAAACATGACGATTATTAACAAACTACAACCACTGAATTACAAGATCCTTATTTGGGACAAATACGTACATAATGTTTTGGAGTAACACACGTTTGTAAGAATTCGACCTCCCCCTAACCTGGGACGGTGGTGTAACAGAAAAACCTAAGAAGTTGAAACCATCTGTAGAAGTTCTGCATTTTTTGGCAAAGTGTTTCAATTTTTTATTTTAGTTCACAATCCTGCCCATTTTTTTTTAAATTTCATTCTCGCCCCCTCCCCATTAAAAAGTCAAATTATAAGAGCACATTCAGTACACATCCAACAGATTTAGTGTATGGAATTCCTACATAGTCTCAGGAAAAAAGCACGACTTTATGTCGCCAATTTGTTTTCATGATAAAGACGAGTTAACATGGACTTATCTCAATAAACGTGTTTCACAAGCTACATAGTGTTGTTTGCTCTTTGTTCGGGTTGTTGTCTCTTTGACATATTCCCCATTTCCATTATTGATTTTATTCGAAATAACATAAAAAATGTGGTGCACACTGTTGAATTACCCGCTACGCGCGTTATTCAGTGTGCACCACATTTTTTATTATGCTATTTTTTCATAGACAGAAAAAAAACATTACAGTCATTCCTTAAGTAAATTACAGCACTCACATATATAGTAAAAAAAAAGTCCAATGAGGCTATTGTAAAATTTGTGCAAACTGGAATTTCTCTCAATATGCTCATGTTGACCCTGTGATGCAACACTTTTTTACGGTTTCATTTTACAAAAATCCATATTTGTTCAAGCAGTAACAGCAACAAATGATTTTCAACAACTTGACAAACAGGAATTAGATTTAGCTACCTGCAATTTACCTATCTGTTTAATTAGTATGATTGTTTTGATAAGCATGCACTTTTGTTGTGATAACTACTTACACCTATTCCTATGGGTGTCTTCTGGCTATTCCTACATTTTGTATTTTACTATTCTGGCTATTCCTACAAGGGGGATTAGTGGAAGAACAATAGATGTTGTCATTGCAAAATATGTTGTTTTAGTCATTAGTGTCTAATTTGGGCAGCACTCCTTTTCCGCCAATTACTGTTTTTCAGGGGTATCATTTGCGCCAAATTTTTTTTCTTCAAAAGTATCAATTGCGCCAGTTTTCGGAATTCATTTGCACCAATTTACCTGAACACATATTGATCGTACATATTAAAGATTTATATATATATTTAGTATCATTTATGTCTTATATATTTTTATTCGCTAGATAATTGTTACTCTTGTTGGTGAAAGGTGAGTATAAATAATAGGATTACAATTAAACTAAAGGTATGCATATATATAAACAAACAGGTAAACACTAATTATAAAAAGTGTTCAGTGACGCATATAAAAGAATCAGTTTAAGAGAAGTCTTTGCGTTGATAACATGGATATGAAGAAATTAGAATCGAATCGAGGGAAGCCAGTTATTTTGTTGGATGGCCATAAATTTCGTCAGGCTTTTATTAAGAAAAGTGGAGAAATAAGATGGCGATGTACTACAAAAAACTGCAGTGCTACAGCTTATACCGATGAGCAATGCCTAGGTGTTCTGAGTGGAAATCTTGCACATATACATGAGACAGACCCACAAAAGTTAGAGCAATCGTATATTTTATTTTTGGCGCAAATGATACCATGTAATTTTAAAACAGGTGGCGCAAACGTAGCATTGGAGAAAAAAAGTTGTGGCGCAAAAGGACGCATTTTTGGCGCAAACGGATCTCTCCCCTAATTTGGTCAAAGGTAGATTTACCTGTGGAAATTAAATAAAAATCATTATTTATATGTAAAAAATGAGAGACTTTTTTGTTTTTAAAAAAATATGCATAAAGTAATAATTTTAAGTATTTTAATACCATGGATTTTCTAAAAAATAAAACTATTTGAAAGAAAGGGAAGTAAAAGCATTGGAAAAATAAGAATAAAATGAAAGAAAAAGTAGTAAAAGCATGGAAAGTCTGAAAAAAAGTATTTAAAAAGAAAATTAATAGTTACCTACACTTTCAACTTCAGCCTCAAATATACAAAGGAGATGTGGTATGATTGCCAATGAGACAACTGTCCACAAGAGACCAAAATGACACAGACATTAACAACTATGGGTCATTGTACGGCCTTCAACAATGAGCAAAGCCCATACCGCATAGTCAGCTATGAATTCGAAAGGCCTCATTTATATAAAAAAAATGAACGAAAAACAAATATGTAACACATAAACAAACGACAATCACTGAATTACAGGCTCCTGACTTCGGACAGGCACAAAGAATTTATTAATTTCATTATTTTAACAAATTATGATTTTTAAAAATGAATATAATATCAAAAGTACTTAATTATCATAGATAATAATAGAAAATAAAGTAACAGAATGATGAACTTACTCCAGTCGAGTATGGAGATGCTGCTTCGCATCTCCTGCACATTGATTAAGACTTTGAAATCTCTTATATGTTCAATGAAATAAAAGATTGTGATATAAATTATTCTTTTTCTTTACTTTCTACAAGAATTACCTGCATTTACCTTGATTCATTAGATCTCATTAGTTTAGTGTTGTTACAACATAATCCTACATAATCCCATTGTTTACACAAAAATTCTGGGAACTCCTACATAAAATTTTACTATTTTACCTATAAAATTCAAAATGTAGGAATAGCCAGAATGAACCATTCCTATGCCAACATAAATTTACAGGTAAATTGTCGGTAGATCAAAGGATGTTGGCATTCAAGGAATAAACCGTTTTAATACCCAATTAAAAACTGTGATTCTAAGTTATAGTTAGAGGTTTCTGTGGAATAAAACTATTTTGTACTATTTATAAGTATTTCCCTGTATTATGGGATCAAATGGAATGCTTTATTTTGGCGCAAATAAAAAAATGGTTTGTATCATGAAATATGGTTTGTGGCGCAAATGAAAGATTATTTTGGCGCAAATGAAATGTGGCCTGTGGGGCAAATGAAAGATTATTTTGGCGCAAATGGAAGATTATTTTGGCGGAAATGAAATGCCAATTGACACAGAAGCGAAGCAACTCATTTTGCATATTGATTGTGGTATCAACATGATCAAGCTTTTACGAACTCATGTTCCTAGTTATTATGTATATATGCAACTTGACTGTAAATACAATCTAATTAAAAACCGATCTCTCATCGCTCCCGTTTTCTGATATGTCGCTCCCACGCGACATATCAGAAAACGGGAGCGATGAGAGATGTGGGAGCGACATATCAGAAAATGGGAGCGATGAGAGATCGGTTTTTAATTAGATTGCTGTAAATAAAGATTACTTTTACAAATTACTAAACTTTTAAGTCGGAGGGCGTAGCCCGAGTGCTCATAGGAGTCGATGGCTGATACCAAGGTCAATGTGAAAAATGCCATGTATTGATATAGTTCTAATATTATTCTATCTATTGTTTTAGTTGAATTACAGGTTTACATTTTTTGTACCGGTAGTTGAATGTGGGGTCTCCGACATTGTGGATATTTGAGGGTACACATCGATATCGGTATGAGGACCCGACTCTCACTTTCGAGCTATCATTGGAGAAACACAAATGTACATATCAGTACAAAACAATGGATTACGTTTTTTATTATAGATAAAATGTGATTCAATAAGAGTTTTGCATAACGTTTATTAAAAATAACAGTTGAAAGACATTTGGAGATTATCAAACCACTTGTGATCACTTGTATAAAAACATTATTAGATCACCAGTTCATTCAAGCAAGGAAGAAAAATATTATAATATATATAATTTAAATCATGTTCTATATTTGGACTCTGTTCCACAGGTAAAATATTTATATTCAATCACGTACATGATATTTTGTATATTTTAATTCCAATAAGGATAAACAAGAAGATGTATTTGGATTCAATTTTTGATAAGTAAACATGGTAAACAAACGTTCTGATATTTCCTACTCTGTATGATAATTGTACTTACCGGTAATTTGACCACACTCTACTTTGTTGACACTTCCATAGATGTTTACTAAACTATCTTTTTTTCATGGATTATTGATTGTTTATTGATGTTGCTAGGCATTTAATTAATTATTGAAAGGTATTTATGGTTGACTGAAAAGTCACATTTGCTATTTATGTTATGGTGAATAGCTCACTCAGTGTGTCAGTGTCTGTTGATTGATTAAGTGATGCGATAAATGTAAAACATCCTTCAACCATTTAACCAAGCTCATGAAGCTGCCTTAACTGCCACGTTCAGTTAAATAAATATTAGAACATCACTTCAATTGGGATGTGCTATTTTGCAGGTTGTGAGTTGTGGGTCACACTTGTGTTTGGCACAACGTTTTGGAATTTTGGGTCCTCAATGCTCTTCAACTTCGTACTTGTTTGGCTTTTTAACTATTTTGATCTGAGCGTCACGGATGAGTCTTATATAGACAAAACGCGCGTCTGGCGTTTACAATCCTGGTACCTTTGATAACTTTTTATAAATATTATAAATAAAAAGATCATATTAGAGGAATTGATATATATAAAAGCCTTCCCCAATGACTCATACATTTATAGGAATCCCATTATGGTTGCTTAACAGTGGCAATTTGATATGCACATGTACTCCAAATTTAATAATATGTCAGCAGGATTGTTTATTTAATTGATTAGTTGTATTTTGCTTGGCGTTCAGTGGCAGATATTTCATATACATTTAGGACTATAAAGAACTGTTTAGTCTTAGATGCATGATTTTTTTCACTTGTTGTTAGTGCTTTGAACTAGCTGTCAGTAACTGCGAGTACTTTCAGATCTGTACTAATTGCCTTTTTGTTGTTGGCATGTACAAGTACCCGTCTACGTCCACCTGTATTTGTAGTTTTTGCATTTTTATCCATCTGATGAGTTAAGCCTTTTTCAACTGATTTTTACAGTTCGTTCTTATGTTGTACAGTTACACCACTACCCCAGATTAGGGGAGGGTTGGGATCCCGCTAACATGTTTAATCCCGCAACATTCTGTATATATGTGCCTGCTTTTCGTTCATTTTATTTTTTTAGGCCGTTAGTTTTTCTCATTTGAATTGTTTAACACTGTCATTTCGGGGCATTTTCTAGCTGACTATGCGGTATTGGCTTTGCTCATTGTTGAAGGCCGTATGGTGACCTAGAGTTGTTAATATCTGGGTCATTTGAGACCAATCGAAGACTGTAAATGACAACAAGCAAACAATTAAGTCGTTAACAATTTGATACATTGAGATAACAGCCTCTAGCTAGGTACAATGTATAAGATTGAAGATAAGTTTGGACGGCTCTTAATAAAACATGTACTATATATAACATATAGGAGCTGTGAAGGTTTGGTACCATTAAAACGTTTAACTCGCTACAATTAGCACCTGTCCTAAGTCAGGAATCTGATGTTCAGTAGTTGTCGTTTGTTGATGTGATTCATAAGTGTTTCTCGTTTCTTGTTTTTTTTTATATACATGTAGATTAGGCCGTTGGTTTTCCCATTTGAATGGTTTTACATTAGTAATTTTGGGGCCCTTTATAGCTTGCTGTTCGGTGTGAGCTAAGGCTCCGTGTTGAAGACCTTACTTTGACATATTATGGCCAAAGTTTACTTTTATAAATTGTGACATGGATGGAGTGTTGTCTCATTGGCACTCCTATCACATCTTCTTATATCTATATACTTATATATGTACAACTTATTGGGTAGACATGATTCAGTGATATCAATTGGATTCCACCAGGATGATAAGGTCATTGAAGGAAACTCTAGATCCCCTCCCAAACGAAGAAGCTGTAAGAAACCGCCACATCAAACAGGGCTAATGTTAAACATTAAATATTAAAGGGGCAAAACATTTAGGGGTTTATAACCATAACTGTACACACTAGGACTTTGATGAATATCTCACTAACAAACATATCACATCTCCTTATTTTTATACTTGTAGGCCATTCGATCCCTTTATAGTTCATTGGCAATCATACCACATCTCCTTTTTCTTATCATATAACTTACAATGAAAATCGTTCAAGTTAGAAATTTAGGCCAACAGTAGCTCTTTTGTTAGCCTGTTTAAGCAGATGAGTCTTTATAACAAACAACAACAAATTAATTCCCTGTATACAAAACACAAAACTTTATGACTTAATTATTGAATAGCTGTTGTTATAAGCAGTGATAAACAACATGATACATACAAATATTGTTCAGTACAAGATAATAAGTTCGTGAACTATATACAATCAGAAACAATATCACGTTGACTTTATCCAATGTTTCATTATGATCGGGTGTTTTATGTCAAAAGCAATTTAGAAAGGAGCATTCTGACATTTAGATGTGCCACATTGTTAAATTTAAGTATAAACTAGTTAAACTATACAAGCTTTAAATCTTAAGTACTTATAATGTCAAAAAAGGAAAACAAGTCAAAACGTTAGAACTTATTTACATGGAAAACATAAATGTTAACATCATCTTAGTCTTTGTTCAATAGAATAAGCCAGCACAAAAACTAGAAATGTTAGAATACCAACAGATACAATTAATGTACGTCTGAAGCATCGCTCCGTGTCGGGATCCAGTTTGGGTCTGTGTATTATTGGGGAACTTAGATCTGTGTCTGGAACTTCCTCCTTTGGTATAGTTTTGTTTACACACGGAGCAATTGTCCCTTTTATACTCTTTTTCCTTTTAACAATGTTATTATTTTTCTCAAGGACATCAGAACCGAGAATTTTATCGACAATAACTCTTCTCTTAGACGAGAAAGCATGTTGGAATGCCTCGAGAACAAGCTTCAGCTTCCTTATTTTACACGAACACAGTTCTGTCTCCTCGCCACAACAAGGTTGTTTTTCAATCTTCTTTTTCCATTTTTGTCTTAACGTACTAGGAACTGCCTGTCGTCCAAGTTCCATTATTTTTGAACGCTCCATTTTCTCAAAAAACTGCGAAATCAACACGCGTCACATTAATCCATAATACAAAAATAGATGAATTATTTTGTTTCAAACGTTTGTCGAATTTATTTCTATCCGTCCAAGTTAACACATACTCCTTCACTCTGTGTTAGATTTAGAAACCGTCTTGACCCGGCCTTTTCACGTCGAGATATTATTTACTTTTTCAAATTACGTGTGATTTCAATTCACACTTTTAAAAGAAGAAAATTTTAATAGACGCCTTTGGGTACAAAATAAGTATTACTAATCCGATAATTACATTTGAAATGAAAAATATCTTTCAGTTATTTAACCCGCAAGGGAAATAACCTCAACGCTATAAAATAGACAAAATAATGTGTCCGATATAGAAAGAATGGAGGAATCTTTAGCGCTAACTGATAGTATATAATTTTCTTTCAACTTGTCGTTAAATATGCAATTGAATATATAGCTCAAATTTTGGGCACCATGATTGGTTAATAAAATTATCTTATCTTATAATATCTTATCTAATAGCGAATTTTCTGGCTACTTATTTTTATAGTTTTGAAATATGTTGTAGGCCTTGGCGAGTTATAAAAAAAAAAAAATCCAAAATAAAACAAAGATCACCGTGCTCGTTTTAGAGAAAATAAAAGCTGAGCAATTTTTTTAAAAAGGTAGGCATGTTAAAAAAAAATTTGAGCAAACATTCTTCGTCGTAAATTAAAAAGATCGGGTTCAATTTGAAGCTGTGATAAGTGACAATAAGGAAAAAATAAAGCCGTACACGAATAATTATACAAGTATTCAAGCCTTGCTTGACATTGCGGACCAGATGCTCAAAGTGGTATTTTTTTAATCCAGTAAATATCGAAATAAAGTGTTTCTGAAAATGTCATTTTTATCATTTTCTGCATAAACTGTATTTTGTCAAGCTTTCTCCAAATCTCAAATAAAAAATATATGTCACCGTGCTAGATTCTATGATTAACGCGAATTATTATAAAAATTGCGTCCCCCCACTGTAACCTCAACGTAAGCCATTAAGTGCACGACATCCCTAGCAGACTTTTCGACGTTATCGCTGCAAATTACCGGCGACGGTTTTCAGATGTGTAAATATTGCTTGTAAAAAGCTACCTAAAAATTGGTGATATTGTTTTCGGAAATAAAATCATGTCAATCATAAATACATCTCTTTGTTTGTGGTCTAAGTGAGAAACATCTAAAAAAAAAAGTGATTACGGACTGTTGATAACTTTTACGGATTTTAAAATAAAAGACTCGGCAATTTAGAACTTGACATACAGGTACATGTACTGTACACACTCATGTATTAACTTATGTATTAATTTATACCATGATATGTTGACCTCTAGGTGTTATTTTTTGTTTGTTTGGTGGGCTACTGTTTCATTATAATAATCCTTTAAATCCATCTATTCACGTTTTAATAAATTTTTAGAATTTCACACTAATTCTTAAAATTAAACATTTATTCGGGACAATGATTACAATTGAATAAAATTTGGAGGCTTGTAAACAGTTTTTTAAAATTCACAGTTTTTATAGCTGACTATGCGGTATGAAATATCGCACGTTCATTCCTCTGTCTAACTTTCCGGTCCTTATGTTTAATTAGATTTTTCAAGAGTATAATTCTTGCCAAACTATAAAACTGATATCGTTTGGACACGTTCGAAAATCAGTGCATATCAACTATTCTTTAAAAGAGTTATGCCATTCGGAAATATTAGTTATATTTGAAATTGCATTGTATTTACTGTCATTTCGTTATTTCTTTTATATATTTGTAAAAAAATTAAAGAACAAATAAACAGCTGCGCTACGCTTGCATATGATACGGCGGACGTCTTATGAAAAAAACAAACCATAATACATGTTTTAAAATAACACGGGGGTTGTACAGAAAGTCATGCTAAGTATATTCTGACTCATTGCTTGTTTTTGCTCAAAAGGAATAAAATTGAGAATGAAAATGGGGAATGTGTCAAAGAGACAACAACCTGACCATAGAATAAACAACAGCAGCAGGTCACCAAAAGGTCTTCAATGTAGCGAGAAATTCCCGCACCCGAAGGCGTCCTTCAGCTGGCCCCTAAACACATATATACTAGTTTAGTGATAATGAACGCCATACTAATTTCTAAATTGTACACGAGAAACTAAAATTAAAATAATACAAGACTAACAAAGGCCAGAGGCGCCTGACTTGGGACAGGCGCAAAAATACGGCGGGGTTAAACATGTTTATGAGATCTCAACCCTCCCCTATACCTCTAGCCAATGTAGAAAAGTAAATGCATAACAATACGCACATTTAAAATTCAGTTCAAGAGAAGTCCGAGTCTGATATCAGAAGATGTAACCAAAGAAAATAAACAAAATGACAATAATACATAAATAACAACAGACTACTAGCAGTTAACTGATATGCCAGTTCCAGACTTCAACTAAACTGATTGAAAGATTATGATTTTATCATATGAATATCAGGCACAATCCCTACCGTTTGGGTTTAGTTTCATACCATCATAACATATATGAGAAGAACATAACCCGTGTCATGCCAACAACTGATTTTTGAATAAATGTGATTAGTTCCGATGCAAAGTTTGTATATCACAACATGTTTTCTATGATACCAAATTGAAGCTCAATAAACATTCACTGATAACTCAAAAATGAATTAAGGAATCATCACGAAAGAATAAACAGATCTTAAGAATGATTTAACTAACAAGTATGTGACATTTTTTATGCAATAATTATCAAAAGTTATGAGATAGGGCGCGACATGTGAAAATCCCCTCTTTTTTCATAAACTCAATAACTCTAAAATAAAATTTGAATCATCCTCAAAACGTGTACAGATCTTCAGATTCATATAACTGAGAAGTTTGTAAAGCTTTAAGTAATAATCATAAATCGTTTTTGAGATACAGCGCGGACTGTGAAAAAAACACCCCTGTTTAATTTACTCAAAAAGTTCACCAAAAAGAAAACAGATCGTTTGACCATCGTGAAAAAAAAACCATGTTCAGATTAATGACATAAGGATATATGATGTACCGTGTTTACGACAGACAGACGGACGCCGGACATTTGTATACCACGGTTATGTTCACGGGTTATGTTCTTCTCATATATGTTATGATGGTATGATACTAAACCCCTAACGGGAAGGATTGTGCCTGATGTTCATATGATGAAATCATAATCTTTCAGTCAGTTTAATTGAAGTCTGGAGCTGGCATGTCAGTTAACTGCTAGTAGTCTGTTGTTATTTATGTATTATTGTCATTTTGTTTATTTTCTTTGGTTACATCTTCTGACATCAGACTCGGACTTCTCTTGAACTGAATTTTAATGTGCGTATTGTTATGCGTTTACTTTTCTACATTGGTTAGAGGTATAGGGGGAGGGTTGAGATCTCACAAACATGTTTAACCCCGCCGCATTTTTGCGCCTGTCCCAAGTCAGGAGCCTCTGGCCTTTGTTAGTCTTGTATTATTTTAATTTTAGTTTCTTGTGTACAATTTGGAAATTAGTATGGCGTTCATTATCACTGGACTAGTATATATTTGTTTAGGGGCCAGCTGAAGGACGCCTCCGGGTGCGGGAATTTCTCGCTACATTGAAGACCTTTTGGTGACCTGCTGCTGTTGTTTATTCTATGGTCAGGTTGTTGTCTCTTTGACACATTCCCCATTTTCATTCTCAATTTTATTCCTTTTGAGCAAAAACAAGCAATGAGTCAGAATATACTTAGCATGACTTTCTGTACAACCCCCGTGTTATTTTAAAACATGTATTATGGTTTGTTTTTTTCATAAGACGACCGGCGTATCATATGCAAGCGTAGCGCAGCTGTTTATTTGTTCTTTAATTTTTTTACAAATATATAAAAGAAATAACGGAATGACAGTAAATACAATGCAATTTCAAATATAACTAATATTTCCGAATGGCATAACTCTTTTAAAGAATAGTTGATATGCACTGATTTTCGAACGTGTCCAAACGATATCAGTTTTATAGGGGGGGGGGAATGTGTCAAAGAGACAACAGCCCGACCAAATCAAAAACAACAGCAGAGGGTCACCAACAGGTCTTCAATGTAGCGAGAAATTCCCGCACCCGGAGGCGTCCTTCAGCTGGCACTCTTTGACACATTCCCCATTTCCATTCTCAATTTTATCATAATACGTCCCGTTAAACTTTTACGGGCGTATCAAAATATTGTTGGCTATTACCTTTTGAATTTTCCTCGGAGTTCAGTATTTTTGTGATTTTACTTTTGTTAAATGAAATGCGTGCTACTTGGAATTAATAGGAACTTTGTTCTTTTATTAAAGTTGTATCATTGTTGATATTAGTGGGATACCATTATTTATCTAACATAAGTAAATTGAATAAATTGTTCAGTAAGGAACTTTACCTCTTCGTGTACCTTAATTTTCGGTATTAGTTTTAAAATATCATTGTTGGTTTTCTGTGTTGTAATAAAATGACAGAAATTCGGATCCGGACTTAATCATTGATAATGAATGAAATAAAAATAATTTTTTACATCAATTTGGGAATCAGAATATGTTTTTACGACAAATACTACTAGTAGTTCAAATAAATATGACAGTAAGAAAGGCTATATTAAGTGTTTGCTCTGGCGGCCCGCCTTCCTGTGACGCATGAAAGAAACAAAAATATATAATAGACTTTCCAGACGTTTGAACTAGAAAAATACCATAACCTCTACAGCCTTTTGTAGTGCATTGATCGTTCCATAAACATTTTCCATCTGAATTTATCATTTTATTTTAGACAAAAACTATATCATAGTAGGGCATTCGTCCTGAACATGCATGAAACATTTGCCACTGAATGTTATAGCAACCAACAATTAATCAATATATAAGACATAGTCTTGGTATAAAGCTGGCATTTAATGTAGCGCTTTTCTAATATCAAAAATGATACATGACATGCATCTTGAGATTGCTGACTTAACGATATGTTGTTGAAGATCTCACAGAAACAGTAATGTGTTTTTTCTTATGATTTTATTAGACTGTTATCATGTTAGAATCAAATGCACTAATATCAATGGTTTATAAATTAGATGCGGGAGAAACAGAAATTAGAGCATAGAAAAATCCACATTACGTTTCTTATTACGGAAAATTTTAAAACTCCCCTAAATGCAACGTTTTTTGGGGAATATCTTTTATTGTAATCATGGTTATTGACCTTGGTTTTTTCTTTCATTAAATTCTTAAACGATTGTATTTGTATTTTTTTTTAATTGCAAGCAATGATTTAGATGTTCTTAAAAAGAAAAGATTCGACATAGAGATCCACCATGAAAAGATGTAAAAAAAAAACCAACCAAGTATATAAAGAGTTACAAAGGTTCGGGAAGTTTGAGTGCTTCAAGCATGCCTAATCTCCCCACATTATTTAAGAGCAAAAACAGGGACTGACGACTGGTCAAATGCATGTCTATCCAAAAACCAAACCCACTGGCGGAACTAACTCATCGACTGGAACGATTACAAAGGATAAAAAAGAGGCGAAAGAAAGACCAAAAACACAAACAAAGATATACAAAACACAATATACAGTGTTATACAGAAAACTCCAGCCTGGATAAATTTCAAATATCGGTTGGTAATACCTCGTAAGACTTGATTAGACTGAATACTAAGGATGTAACCTAACTTAAAGGGGGTTACGTTTTTTTCTTGATTCAGAGTTTTTTTTTGCTAAATTAACCTTAATCAACATATTATTAAGAATGATATTAATGTTAACAGGTGGCCAAATAATTCAGATTATGCAATAATAAAACAGAGCCTGCGGAAAGTTTACTAAACAAACAATTAGCAACTGAAGACGATAATTTTAAAACGGATTATTGTCACTTCAATTATTATACATGTACTGGAAAAGAACTGGCAAAGGGGAACAATGAATAGGTTGTCACTCTACGAAAAAAAATTAACGAGTTAAAGAATTAACTAGGCATAAATTGCTTAATTATTCACAATTAATCACACTATTTAGAAAAATTCGAATTACAAATCGTAAATGAAATAAAGAAGGCTATCCAAAACATAACCTATGACTCAAAGATAAAATTCTTAATTTAAAAAAATACGGTCTGAAAATATTCAGGAAGAATTAAAAGAAATCTTTGAATAAGAAAACCACAGATTTGAAGGAATGTTTTAGTTTACTGTTTTTCAAACATCTTATAATTGTCATTGGTTGATATTTGTGACGGTCAAGGTAATACTTTAATACGTAAATCAGTACCTTTGGAGTTGTTTCACTTTCTTAAAAGTTGTGATCCAGTTATACCACTATGCTCATAATTGAAATCTGTACGGTGACCACTAGTTGTTAACGTTATTTGTTGTCATTGTATTATCTTTATTCTCAAACTGCCAATTGGATTACATCCGATGCGGTACAATTGAATATGAATTAAACATAAGACAAATAGTGACGAAAGGTGCATATTAAACATATAACATCTTCCATGGTTGTGGATCATAAAAGATAAAACTTTGTCTAATTGCAATGATACCACGTAACTATCCTTCCTTATTTTGGGTTCATGTAGATTAAATATACCTAATGCAGTACCAGTTTTGTTAAATGTATATCAATCCATTTTGTACATGCATTATAGTTAGCTTCCCATAACCTCTAAAAGTCATGTAAATATTTGATCAATATGATCGTAGATTTGTCTTTGTCTTATTGTAATTATGCCTCTTCGACTAGTAGTATACTTTCACTTTGTTGAAGTTGACCACCTATACATGTAAATATAATTACAGAAAGATTCAAGAACTTATCTTTTAAAATACTTGTCATTGGAATTAAGTATAAGAACAAAATTTCGGAATTTCAAATATATATTCCTTTGACTCTCTGGTATATGGAAAATACAATTACACAGAATATAAATGCCGTCAAACAAGCCGACATTATAGTCAGTCTCTGTAACTCGTACAACTCAAATTGGTCTTTTTGTCCACATTCTTGTTTCGGCGTCGCCATATCCTCTAAGTTGTCTATACTCATTTTCCTTGAGAAATCAACACTATGGTTTTCATCCTCAAAAGTAGGATATTTACTTTGTAACAATTTCGTTTCGTTAGCCATTAGAACTTTTCCTTCACTAAAGAAACCAAAATTATATAGATCTCCACGTGTGTACCGTGTTGCTTTACTGAAAGTAGCCCGGATGTTCCCAGACGATGCTGATCTGTGTCGGTGTAAAGAAAGTTTCGTCATTACCTAGTCTTGTAATTCATTGTTGTGCTCCGTAAGATTGTCAGATCGCTTCTGATATCCGGGTCTTCTAGTGCACAATGAAACACATATATATCCTTAAAATATTTTAAAAGTGCTTTGATAAGTTATCAAACAATTATGACGGGCATTGTATTTATTTTTCAAAAAATGCAATGTCAATCTCGATGTTTATTGCAGTTCGATAAAAGTAACGAGATCGGATATGAATATGGCACTATGTCTTTATTCGCTGTTAGGCAAAACACATTCACACTAGTATGAAATAGTAATTAAAATTTCGAGGTTTTCCATCATTCTTACTGTCCAAGACTAAGTAACTTATGTCAGATGTTAATTAGTATTGTGATCAAAGCTGTCTCATTAGGTAAAATAGTTAAATGACATATTGTCTTCATAATAGACAGGTGGTTAAAATGATTTTGAAATAGCGAGACCGATAATACCACATAAATCACACAACAAATAACAAATTAAAGTTAAAGAAAATAATTTAAAAAAATAAAAAAAAAAAAAAATAAATAATTAAAAAAATATAAAAATAAAAATTAAAAAAATATAAAAATAAAAATTAAAAAAATAATTCATAAATTCCATGAAGGTTTGACAAAATTATTGTCAACTGATTAACATTAACCATAGAAACTATTTACTGTTAATTGTGAAAAAAACTAGGCCATTTTGATATCAAACGGGACTGGATCGAAACCCTTGGCTAGCGAATATGGGTAATTTACGAACAAGTTGCTTTCTTTTAAAAAAGAAAAGCAATACATGAACCTAAGACCGCTGACTGCCGGGTCACCAAAAGATTGTTGCTGAATTTGTGTTTGCTTTTGAATTGAAATAATTGACTGTGAATATAAGAAGCCAGTTGAAAGTATATATTTACAGTTTCTATTTGAATAGTTATTTTAAAGCTCGACTATATATTATTTATTACTTGGGAATGTACATAATTTTTCCGATTATAACCCCTTGGCAAATCCTAATTTCTACTAACCGGATAACTTATGCAAATTGCACAAACCTACTCAGTTTGCTTTATAATGTGGAATAATTCTAGATGCATTTATTTTATCTATCATATCTTTATATTTTGTTTCCTACATGAATGCCTTTATATTCTCAACTCATATTTGAAGCTGTCTTTACTCATGGTAGATGTTGTATGCGGTGAAACCTGTGGCATGCAATTGATTGGGACCTCTTATGAAGAGACTTATTTTGATTCAATAAAACATCTCAAATTTTAAGGATTTCCTGATTTTACTTAAATCAATTCAAACATTCTACAGGGAAACTTACTTTTGCCGAAGAATTTCTTAACTCAGAAGTTTATGAATACCTGTACACACTTTCAAAATAACCAATTTATATAAAAAGGTATGTAGATATAAAAAGATACCCGAATTAAAATGATGTACGCCAGACACGAGTTAAGTAGATACAAAAAAAGCATCAGTGACGCTCGAATGAAAAAAGTTAAAAGGCTAAATACATTACAAAGTTAAGGAATCTATTCCTTGGGTAGACAATCCTTAGCTTTTCGAAAAGGTCAAAGTTTATAATAGGACAGTGACTCAAAAAAAGAAACAAAAGAGAAACAACTCGAGGTCAGAATACCGTTAGAAATGATGACAGTGCTTGAAAGTCACATGTGAAGCTCTTTCTGCCGTGTCCTGAATTAGATAACAAAAACGAAAATAAGCTTTCACGAGTGAATTTAATAGTATTGCATGCAAGTAGTATCTTAGCGCACGAAATAGTAAATAGAAAGCATCTCACTGATACTCAGGAAAAGAGTACGCATTTGCATCATCACATATTTTAATCTAATAGTTGAATTCGAATGTCAAACGGCCTACATTAAATGTTTTGACTCCGGATTCATTGACATTTTATCCGGAATTTTTGAGAACGCAAACCGATAGTGTGCTTTTGAAATGTGATCTATAATGTGAATGAATCAAGAGGTGTAGGATAGTTGGTCAACACAATGAATACAATTTTCAAAACCGTTACATATAGTACAAATATGTAGATGCTATACGGTTAAACTATTAAAACAAACAAACAAAAATTGAATTTAAATTTTATAAAACATTAACGTTCCTGTTAGTATTTTTTTTCAAATTCTTTTGAATATATATAATATCAATAAACACGAACGTCAAGTATTTACGGATGGACAGTTTATTTATCGAATGAATCTACTTTTAAATTCTAACATTCCACTATGTGAATATATTACGTACTATACAAAATATAAGCAAAGATTTCTTAATCCATACTAAAACGGTATAAAACAATCAGCATTATGGTTGTAATTAAATTTTGTTGTTTTTACGGTTGTTGTGAGTTGCAAGGATTTAAAAGCATGCTTTATGAATTGAAAACACACAAGTATTTTTATTCACGACCGTTTAAAATTTAAATATTTACTAAATTTATCTTACTTTCCGTTTTATGGATATTTTGTATATATTTCTTTGATTCCGATTGAATTAAAACTTTTGATAAGAATATTATCTTTCTGTTTTCCGATCTAATATTAATATCTTAACCAGAATCTTCTCTCCCGTAAGTCTATGATGAAATACACACTCAGTATCTCGTTGTTAAATCTTCAAACATAATTAGTTCACATGTTATCGAGACAACATACAATACCACGTTATAATTGACCCAGATACACACAGTGTACAGTGGTCGTTTTAAAACAAATATAATTGCGTCGTTAAGGGTCATCAAGGGACCATATCAAAGACGTAGATAACAACCTGTTAAGTCCTGTATAAATAACCGTAAACTTTCGAGACGTTCCGAGAATTTTATTCTGACTTCCGGCCGAGAGATATCGAGTGGCCCATAGACACATCCAAAACTCGCCAATATATAAGCATGAACCCCTCAGGGGGTTCATGCAAAAATGAATAAAAACATATTTTTTTTAGATTTCGGTCTAGATGCAATCTTTTGGTCATACAAAGTACTTTTGTCCAAATTTCATAAAACTCCATGAAGGTTTGTAACAACTTATCGATGTCTAAAAAATTAACCAGACCAAACCTAAAAATTGTCACCGCCACCCACGATGACGGAATCTAGGATCGGCGTGTGTCGCTGGCTCGACTAAAATATATACAAGACATGTACGCAGACTGTCTGAGGTACATTTGTTTATTTGGTCATAATGTTATCTTTCTTTGCTTTTATTTCTTCTGATATGAACATGTGTAATACTTGTTAACTTTTATAAAAATTTGGTTGAAAGCTATGCAACTTTCCATGTTTATATCCACCAGAAAATTAAAACGTCTCACAACAAAACAAAATAAATAGATACACAAAAAAACACAAACGAAAAAAAAAAAACCAAACAGACAAAAAAGACAGCAAGAATAATACGCAGTACAATAGGACATATAGGAAGTACTTTTGTATTTAAAATTAGTATATCTAATTTAATTATCTTGTAAATATAACTAGGGTATCAAATATTTCAGAAAAGCGAGGTTTGATAGTTATCAGAAATCTTTGACCCTAGGGATTGCGATGCAGATCCTGATAGGGGCTAAAACAACACAAACATCCCCCGGGCTGATGAATATCACACTGTGTGTAGACACGAATACTTGGTCCGATCAGGTCAGACAAAAACTGACCAATTATGGAAAATAATTATTTCAACAATAGTTAGCAACAAGGTAAGACCGATGTCATTATTCTTTTCGACATGTTCAACATTAGCGCTTATTTTAGATAATTATCTTGTATTAATTTACACATAAGCTGTATGTTATCATTGAAAAAAGTTTAGTCTTTAGCAATTCATAATTTTACCATAACAACAAAGATAATATTAAAATTAAACGATATTGTCAAAAAAGATAGAGATAACAGTCTTTGGTATTATGTATGTATGTGTCTGTCCCAAGTCAGGAGCCTGTAATTCAGTGGTTGTCGTTTGTTTGTGTTACATATTTGTTTTTCGTTCATTTTTTTTATATATAAATAAGGGCGTTAGTTTTCTCGTTTGAATTGTTTTACATTCTAATTTCGGGGCATTTTATAGCTATGTGGTATGGGCTTTGCTAATTGTTGAAGGCCGTACGGAGACATATACTTGTTAATTTCGGTGTCATTTTGGTCACTTGTGGAGATATTTCTCATTGACAATCATACCACATCTTCTTTTTTATATTTGGTTTAATGCAAAATGTAAACTCAATATTTCTGGCATTTTATTGTTTATCGAAATATTTAGAGAAAAGGATGGATTTAACAAACTGATTGTCATAATTATTTAATTATTGCTTTAGTAAAAATAACCAGCCTATTTGATTGACTGATAAACGCAAAACTCAAACTATATACATGTATATAAAAAAAACTTAGACCCAATGAGTTATACTTCGAAATTTATACGAAAGTGACGTTGTAAGACTGTTTATGAAAGTCATCGTTTTGAAATGATCTTGTCCGTTTTTGTTTTTGTTTTAAGTACCAATATTTTTGTCTTATCAATGCATATCAATTTGGACAAAATAAGACTCAGACACTACAAGAGGTTAAAGCAACGAACACTACAAAATACTTATCATATCTTCAATTGAACATCAAATGTAAATTGAAAAACTTTTATGTTGTGTCTTTTCGAAGTAGTATTACATTTTTGTAGTTTAGTTTACGCATATAGACGTCCATAGTTCCGAAGCAAACGCGTAAACATTAAAAATAAATTATCGATATTACATTGTTATTAATGCAAGACCAAGATAACACAGACATGAACATGTATGCGTTAAAATTGGGTGGAAGATACCAGAGGGACTGTCAAACTCATAGATCGAAAACGCCATGACTTAAAAAGAAAAAGACAAAAGACAAATATTTGTTCACAAGACACAAACTAGATGCTCTAGATAACATGATACATGAATAACACTCCCCCCCCCCCCAAAAAAAAACAACAAAAAACAAACAACAAATTGTCTTGTTATTTATTATCATTCGTTTTCACAGATTTACCACATACACAGAAATGAGCAATGCTTATTACAATATCTACCATACTATTTATGTTCCAAGTTGATGTCAGGATTGCTCAGACTGGTAAGTTTTTACGAAGGCTTTATTTTTTCCGGTCGGTGTGTTCGTCTGTTTGTATGTCCTGCACACGCGGCACCAAATAATCGTTTCTGAATCTGATTTTAACTTTAATCTAGGGGTAAAAAACTAAAAACATATACGATGTTATTACGTTCAAATGTCTCACTGTCGCATCTTCAAGAAAAAACCAAGAGTAAATGATATAAAGTTTTTAAAAAATCCAACTTTTGAAACAAATTTTAAAAACACAATAAAGGAACGGCTTGGAGTTTGTAAAGTCAGCTTTGTTTTATAGAGAGTCAAACTAAGGATTTCAATTTGTTCAAATAACCACCATACAACGGAAGGCTTTTTCGCACCATTGTTGGAACTACTGAGGATTTTAACCCCGTGAATAGATGACCTTAGCCGTATTTGGTAAAACCTTTAATTTTTTTTAACATTGTTCAATGCTTTTTTACTTCGTTCTTTATTTTGCATATTAACTTTTTGTTTTGAGTGTCGCTTATGAGTCAAGTCTTTTGTAGAAAAAATATGCACCTTGTATTCACAATTATAGTCCTGTTATTTTATCAAATGAAATACCCTTAAATATTTATGTCTTAATTTTTTTCAAGGAATTTTTGTTGCAAGATGGTGATTTAGAATAATATACAAATATGAATTAAGTTTATTTGTCAAAAATGTGTGCATTGTAAATATGTATGTAATATCAAATGCTTAGAGTATGGCTCAACCAAAACGTAATAAACATTATGTGCTTAGCTGTAGTTTGGAATGCAGTACACACGATTATATTCATAAAGTCGAGCTCAGCGAGTCATTGGATAGCACGGGAGATGAATTGGGCTAATATATCATTTATTTCTCGATGAAGATAATACTAGTACCAATATATTGGCTCATTGCGCGAGTTAGATTTTAAAATGCACAATATTCGACAATGCTTTATTTGTATCTAAAAAGAAAAGACAAAAGCATATTAAGATTTGAGATTTGATTGCAAATTGTTTCGAATTTTAGGTTGCGACAGTGGGTGAAAATATAGGTTTTTTTTTCAAATTTAGCTTTCAACAATGCAGTTTCATTATATGTTTCAGATTTTCTGACAAATATAATGTTTATGGCATAAACTACAACACGATGGATTTTTTTCTCATTGTAAATAACATTTTTGTTCATATTTTTTTTATTGATTTTATCAGATCAAATCATTTTATTTTAAAAGTACCAACATCATAGAACACTGGGCACTGTTGATATCCTCATTGTTTAAAGGCAGCTGTTATACTGAATTATAATGAAACCAAGTGTTCTATTATCATTATTATAGTCGATGCTCTGTTTAACTTTAGATGGGAAAAGATTTCCGTCTAAAATAAACAAATGTTGACCTCGTCGGATCAAACAATTTAATAATGTCGATATAGTGATCTTGCCCCAGGGCTTTTCGGACGTTCGCATGAGTGTACAAATGTACACATCAAAAGTAAAATTTTGATATCATCAATAACAATCTTTATTGTCGGTTTGTTGTGGTTTACGTGATATAAATAGGCGATTATAACTTGTTAATTTTAAGAGCACTGATTTTGTTTCTTTTGGGGATTAGTTACCTTTATATCAAAGCATTATATACATGCAATGATGCCATAAGGATAACAAATACCTGATTGTGTGATGAAAAATGAAATTTGAATTTGGATTAAAACTATCATTTTAATGAAGAAAACCATATTCACCAGCAGAGTAGCCACTGCTTTTGAGGTATTTTCTGTAAACAAAATCTATTTTAAATTTGTTACACTGTGAAGATGATAAATTTTATGATCGCAAGAAACTTAAGGGCGCACGTGTCATTGTCAATGAAATTAACCACGTCGGCATAGGTAAAATAGCGATAAACAGATTATCGTTGGTAAAGACTAAGAGGTTTCGTGGAGCACAGGGAATCTAAGAAAACTCTGCATTTGTTTATGATGCATCTGTTTTTCGACGATATTAATGGTAATACTACTTGAAAATTGTTATATGTATTATAAACATCATCTGTAGAAAATCGTTCTATGCTGAAAACATCATTTGTAGGAAGCGTGCACGATATTGTGTTGTTTAACGTACAGAGGGTTTTGCCTAAATGAGTAAAGTGTATTGTCAAACTGTAATACATTGTAGCTGTTACTATTGGTACAATCGGTTCTTAAAATTTAATAACAAATTACACCAGAAGTTGTACGTAATTGTTTTATTTATTGTTGTTTTTAATATTATATTTTCAGTTGTACCACCCACCAATTGTAAAAATGAATTGGATTTGGTATTTCTATTAGATGGATCACAAAGTGTTACCAAACCTAATTTCGATCTTGTTAAAAACTACACTGTCAATTTAATATCAAGATTTGAAATTCACCCAACTCATACGAGAGTTGGGATAGTAGAATTCGGTACATTCATTGGAACTAAGATAGAACTAGGACAATATGATACACTTGACGCATTGTCGGTTGCCATTTTGAGCATACAAATGTCCAATTATGGAACTTCAACACATAAAGCAATAAAACTGATGCGAGGCATGTTTAGTCGATCACCAAGACCTGGTTCAACAAAGGTAGCAGTGTGTATCACTGATGGACTATCTGTCAGTCCTAATTATACAAAAATAGAATCAATGGCGGCACATGAAGAAGGAATACACATGTTTGCTTTGGGTATTGGTCAACACGTATTTCAAACCGAGTTATTGTTTATAGCCAGTCAAATGGATTATGTGAAAGAGGTACCAGACTATAGTGCTTTACCTACAAATCTTGCAGCAGAGATATGTAATTGTAAGTATAATCATGATATATAATACTGTGGATTCATTTATTTTCGTTGGTACCAATTTTCGTGGATTGATAAAAACTTTCATGGACATTTAATTTTGTGGTTTTGCCAAAGTCTGCACATTTGGAAAATTTGAATTCGTTAAACATTTAGATTCGTGGTTCACCTGTACCAACGAAATCCACGAAAATTAGTATCCAACGAATAATAATGAATCCACAGTACATTAAAGACCGTCATATTACATTGAACATACATTTGGTATCTTCCAAATCTTACTTTGCAGCCTTTTGGCCTTGTATTATCACAGAAACATATTTACATGTATATTGTATCAAATGCCGAATACTCTTGACGGCATCATCATTTTTTTTAAAGTCATTGTATCGAACATTCAAGAAAGAGTCAATAGAAGTCATACAACGGTAAAAGATTGCAAAGAGCGACTGCACACATCTGTTTAGGGCTGATATTTATCTGTCACAATTATCCTTTACATACCATGCGTAGTTACTGAAACATACAACAGACACTATTTCAAATCCATCGAGATGCACCTTACCTAGAACTGACCCATCGGGTGTACAATATCAACTGCCATGTTATACCAAATGAACTTATTCATTATTGTAGAGAAGTTTTCTGAAAATCTGTTTTCTACAAATCCTATAGTCCTATATACCTTAATGTGTTTAACTAAAGTAAGGAACATTCTTTTCATGAGACAAGTGCCTGTGGAAGTTTTGATGAAAAGACAATTAAATTCACATGTTTCACTTTGATACAACACACTAGTTTTTCGCCATGTGTGAGGTTACGATATACTTGTTTGTCGCAATGTGTGACCCCCGACAACAAATAAACAATTGAGTGGATTTTATACTCTGTACTCTGCTTTTATTGTCATACTAGGCATAAACCAAACATGCATTGGAGTTGTCCTTCAACTCGTTTAGCTGGTTTGTCTTTTAGAATTATAAATATTGTTGTGAAATATTGCATCTTTTATGTCTTTTTAAACAAAATAGAATTGTTTTTTAACAGTTGAAAATGAGACAGTATGTCCACATTTTCGGTGTAGAAAGGCCTTGTGCTTTCATTATAATGTTTATTAAAGCAGATTGCTACATGAAACTGAGCAAGTTTGTTTTAATCTAATATTGTTTGCTTCAGTAAATTTTGAAACAACAACAGCAACTTATAAGAGTACTACACCCGAAGATCTAGGTAAGTGTTTAGTCATAATTTAGAATAAAATAGTAACTACTTTTTTTTGTTGCACTTCAGTGTTTCTGTTGTTCCTTTGTTTTCCTCTTATAGTTGATGTGTTTACCTCGGTTTTAGTTTGTAGCCCGGATTCGTTATTTCAAGTGGTTAAGGACTTCTGACCAGCGGTGTACAACTGTTGCCGTTATTTACAGACATGTCCATTGATGTTTCGTTATATTTATGTTACAAAATTTACACGGACCAATATGAAGTAGGTTTTGCTTGTAAAAGAGATGTTTATTTTTTTTATATTTTTGATACATACGAAAACATTTCAAATACATTTATAGCTAGATTTCCAGGGCTAATATCTTCTTATTCCAAACACGAAACAAGAAAGTGTTGCCTCTTCAAAGGACTAAGATATACATGTAAAATACGACCTATGTATCATTGCCATTATCTATCAAATGTTCTCTTTACAGCAATAGATAGAATTGATGGAACTCCGATTACTGGTAAGTTCTCTTTTTTTTTCTTTTTGACAAATGCGCTTAGGTATTTTTGTATAATACTTTGAGAATCATTATTTTTATAAACAAGTACAATCGTGTCAATAGACAGTTGGTACATGAATCGTATAAAGGTAACACTAAAATATATATTAAAGTCACATGTTGTGTTTGTAAATTTCGTTGTATCAATAAAGTACTCGCAACATTTTCCAAAAGACCAAAAAAAAAAATGAAAAAGCATATTTTAACAAAAAGCATTTGACTAACATGTCGAACAACTGATGTTCATAAACCTGCCATTGACGATTGTCAAATAAGTTGATCACAAGATATAACTAATTGGATCTTAATATTAATTTTAATACCAAACAGAAAACTATAAATTTGCGACAATGATGTTATACCACAAACATGAGGTGCTAAAGATAGTACAACATATCCGGATTTTGACAATTAATGTCTCTTTAGATGATAAGGATAAAAACGGTATTTGGAAGGCCATATACTTATTATAATCCTGGTACCTTTGATAATTTTTTACCTCAATTTAGGATAGACTCTTGAATATCAAAGGGTCGAGATGAGATTAAACGACCATATAAACTAGGGGGAAATATTATACAACCCTAAACGAAAAAACGTAAACAAGTCAAAATGGAAAACAACGTTCAAACCTATGATTGCGTTGGATAAAAACTATATACTATGATTACGAAACAGAAATATAAGATTTTGTTCAATCCATATTATTGATTACAAATTATTTGTTTGTTTGTTTGTTTAGGAGCAGTTAATATTTCTACAACAACTGCAACATCAACTACAAACAGCGTTATAAATGGCGGTACGTTACTTTTAATTTCTAAGTCAATTTATAATGTTTACTACCATAATAAGTGCGTACGATGGGTGCTTTTGATGGTATTTGACAGTCTTCAGTTTTCCATGAAAAACAAAAATTTGAAACCCTTCAACAAAATCGACAATAAAGTTACTGGTACCGGATAGAACAATGTCTTTGAACACTGAAAACATGTTATTTGGTTTCACTAACTAAGCCCCTTAGATTTGTAAATCTTTCAAATAACTTGTTCAAAATAATTACAAGACATGCTTCTGCATCAGAAATGTTAATACCTTTGTGTGTGAATGGTGTATAACAAATTTGGTTAAGGGCTGCAAACATCGTGTCGTTAGCATTAAAGGCGACGAAAAAATAGTCCCCTTATCCCCTCTCTCCCGAACACTGTGGCTTCATAACGAAAACTGATTGTTGCGTTCTTTTAACGTCTATTGGCCAATATTTGGGATTATATATGGAAAAAACAAAGTTTAAAACAAAACACTAACATAACAAATCAGTTCCATCAACTATGACGAATGAATCGAAAAATGTTTTCATTAAATTGCAGTTATATTTAGATATCGCAAATTAGCAATTTTTTTTTTATTTGTGTATTATTTAGGTACAGTCAGTACATCTACGACAAGTAACAATGTTATTAATGATGGTAAGTTATGTTATGTTTGTTCGAGTTGTACTTTAGATGTCTTACCAGTTTATAGCTATCAATTACAGAAAATTTACATGTAAACTAAAGCTTATAGATCTAAAAAAAAGAAAATGAAAGTTGCCGTCAGAAATTTATTTTTAGTTGACAATAGTGTTGAACTAATGTTAATTTGGAACACCACATATAGGTTTCATCTTCTAGAACTCTTGACTGTAACAATATTGAATTAGATATGAAAAGATCATTGTAGATACGTGTATATTCAGTAGAAGGCCGAAGAAATCAAACTCAATATGTGTATATATACAAAACAGTTTGAAGGTTTACATATACATGATATAATCAAGTATACTCGGAAAGCACTGAAAATCACAAATTCCAAAATGTTGTGCCAAATCTAGCTTTGGTTATCTATACCGGACTGACGATAATCTTATTAGCTTGCATGATTCAACGTATACATTTAGGAAATGACGTTTTTAAGACATTTCATATCCACACATGAGCTTGGAGACGAAACGTTTACCACCAGATGCCTTGAGGGGGTTGCAAGAAGTCATTAAAGATACCAGGCTTGTAATTTGATTAGACCGTTGGTTTCCCGTTTGAATGGTTTTGCACTAGTAATTTTAGGGCCCCTTTATAGCTTGTTGTTCGGTGTGAGCCAAGGATCCGTGTTGAAGGTCGTTCGTTGACCTATAATGTTTTTCTTTTATAAATTGTTATTTGGATGGAGAGTTGTGTCATGGGCACTCAGACCACATCTTCCTATATCTATTATAATTTGATACGCTAGACCTTTTTATCTACTACTTTGTTTAGAAGTATAAGGTATGTCAGAATGAAAGGCACCAATCACTCACAAGCTCCTTAAATTACAGGTTCCGTTGACGTCAACCGCCAATTTCTGCCACATCCGACAGATTGTGACAAATATATAGAGACCGAGGATGCTGCCGGAATATTAGTGTTTCACGAAAGATATTGTCCATTTGGACAGTTTTATAATGAGAATGCTTTGACGTGTGTGCAACCCAAACACTCCACCTGCAAACGTGGTACGTATTTAAAAGAGAGCCGAATGATACCAAAGGAAAATGAAAATTCAGAAGTCAAACAATAAATTGACAACGCCATGAATAAAAAAAAATATAACTTAGAAAAAAACCGCGCAACACGACTCCCCACCTCAAACTGGGGATGATCTCATGTGCTCCGGAATGGTTATCAAATCCTGCTCCATATGTGGCACAATGAAGTAAAAAAAATATATACATACCATCATAGATATAATTTACTTCATCTTTATATTATATTTCGAAACCATTAGTCATCAATTAAGACCTGTCTTAATGGGCATAACGCATTTGAATGTTCAAATCGTGCATGTTTTGTCGATCTTAAACTTGGAACTGAAAAATCATTGACAACTCGTGTATTATTTAAGCTAAGACTTGCATGGTAGCAGCTGTTATCAAATAGACCGTTTCTATGTGAGCGTTTTCCCCCGGTCCAGTGCTTCTTATCGTCTGTTGGTTTCCTCTTATATTTGATGTGTTTTCATCGGTTTTAGCCCCGGATTTGTTTTTGCTTAATCGATTTATGACTGTTGAAAAAAATAAAAATTAAAATCACAAAAAAACTCCAAGGAAAATTCAAAAAGTAAAGTCCTCAATCAAATGGCAAAATCAAAAGTTCAAAACATCAAACGAATGGATAACAACTGTCATATTCCTGACTTGGTACAGGCATTTTCTAATGCACTTTGAACAGCGGCATTCTATTGTTGCCTTTGTTTACTTAATTTGGAATTATTGTTGTTTTTTTATTGTAGATCTGTGTAGAGACAAATTAACTGCACCAATGAAGAACAACTGCCGCGGATATTGGGTGTGTTTGAATGGCGATATTACAGGCGTATGCTGCCCACTTGGAACTGGCTATTCGGACGGCTCTGGTTGCAAACTTGGTGCCTGCAACAGCGAATGTCCACCAACTGTAAACAATAATTCTACATTACAAGGTGTGATATAGAATTTTGTTTTGCCTGAGTAGATTGAAAACAAAATCAATGGATAGTTTCTATTTAATAAGAATGGATCGTTTAATTGATTGAAGATGTTAAACACCCTTTTCAGCACTGTTGTCTAGCTCCTGGCTGCTAGTTAATATTCGTGGAGGGAGCAAGAGTACCGACCATTCGTATAAAACATTACAAGCCTTTGTCAATCAAGATATGATTCTGACGCATCTGTCATTAACTATCAACTTCAATGCTGACATGTTGGTGGTAACGGTAGATGAACTACTTTAACCCATTGGCTTGCTCTCCCAATTAAATAAGATACAAATGATTATCATGTTCCCAATACTCTATCCTTTTCCTATATTATATTCGGTATAACTGTTTTAACCAATGCATTTCCAAATCCGGGTTTTCTTACAGTAATTTATAATGAATTACTCAGCTAAACACCATGGACATTCATACAATGAAACAATTGCACCTTGTGTAGTCATCGCTTCATCGTAAACTTTGCTCTGTGAATTTGTTATGTACGAAAACAACCATGCTTAATTTGCGGACGTAGATATATAATTATGATTAAATGAGTTTTATTATCTTTCAGTTTGCAGTTTAAAACCAGTAGCCAACGACCCCACACTCTATCTGGAACATGTTACTGGTCACGGCACCATTACGAGACAGTGTGCACCTGGTACGGCATTCGAGCAATCTAGTTGCAGTTGTTCGGCTCTAGTTCAAATAGACAATTCTAACAATAATAAAAATCAAACCATAGATGCCACAACAACACCTAAGACATTATCATGTACGACCAATCTTTACCTGACTTTTGATAAAAGTACTGATGATCCCAGTGGTATGAAGGATAGATCAGGAATGTCGACTCCCTTAAGTTGTCACAATATAAATATAACAGATACTCCAGATGGGAAGGCATTGTTTGGATACCAGGACTGTTTCATATATCTGTGGAGATTTGCCAGTATAGACTTCAGGTAAAAGTTTCTACCAAATATATAGATCCCATGCACCATAGTGAAAATGCAGTTATTTATCTTGTCCTTTTTGTGTATCAAACATATCATCGTTAGCTAGTCTAACCAATTTGTTTGCCGTATTCGTGAATTATTGTCCTACACAATTATCGAACAGAATTGTAATGTGTTTGGTTGCTTTCTAAATGTTTGGTGTTTGATTTTTGTAGTGGTAGCACTGTCAGAGTACATTTCGTAGTTCATCGATATTTAACTAATGAATCCACTCTTAACCGATGCTAGTGGTCAAATTTAAAAGAGGGACGAAAGATACCAGAGGGACAGTCAGACTCATAAATCGAAAATAAACTAACAACGCCTGGCTAAAAATGAAAGAAGACAAACAATAGAACACATTACACAACATAGAAAACTACGGAATAAGCAACACGAACCCAATCAATAAAAAGGGGTGATCTCATGTGCTCCTGAAAGGGAACGCAGATCCTGCTCCACATGTGGCACCCGACGTGTTACTTATGTTATAACAAATCCGGTAAATAGTCTTAATTCGGTATGTCATGAAAGGGAAGGGGATTGTAGTTGCGACGTAAGGAACATAACCGATATCATTTGTGAAACGGTTATTCCATAACGGCCAACCATAACTTGCATTCGTGTTTAATGTTTGTTCCGTGTTAAAGAGATAACGGTCACTAATAATCATTAATAGTCAATGAGAAAAATAATTAATAGAAAACGAAAAATTTAACAAGAGCAGGCTAATTCCGCTACAAGGCAGCACACACACCCGCAAAGTGGAAAGGAATTAATATAAGTTGCAAAACTTGTTTCCCATCCACTATAAATAAATATGTTTAAACTAACATTCTCTAATAGACAACGAATAATCTAATTTTGAAATTCTGAACGGATCTGATATAACATTAATCAGTTTTCCCTTTCAGGAACCTGGTGATAGAATTTCAATTTGCTCCATTGATCATAAACTCGGATACAAATTTCCAATCTGTGCTGACCAATTGCTATCCGTCGCCAACTTGTGACCCAAGCTTTGCACTCCTGATAGATAGATCTAAGTCACTCATTGGAATAAGGCTGTTGGTAAATTCAGTTAATGATATTGAAATGACAGTCAGTGAATGGATATCATACAAGGTAAAAATAATTTGTGTTCCTTCTGTCTTTTTTCTTGTTGTTTTATTGAGGAATATTCTAGAAGCAACAGTATTTATTTGAAAAAGAGAAACAATTTTCGTATAATCACTGGTAAGTCTCTTCTTACAAATATGATAGGGAACAAACTGTGTCAAAGCTTTCAGATGAGTGCGACATACACATTGTCTCCTATAAACGCATGTTATAGTCCATGATAGCTTGGGTTTTGTAATTTTATAACGGACTTTTTGTTTTGAATATCCTGTAGAGTTCGGCATTTTTATTATCATGTTAACTTTTTATCAACTAAGTATGTAAATGCATATTGTTCTATGCATGAATCGGTACAATCATGAATTTACCCAGTGCCTATTAATTCTTTACGTATTCCTACATGTACATACAATATCGAATTGTATGAATACATGGCAGTGGTAATAGTTGTCTTTTAAAAAAAGATGGAAAAAAACACCGTCAATCAAAATCAAGAAGATAACAAAAGACAGCACAAAAAAAAACAACCTAAAAATATGTAAACGACGGTTCCCACAACACTTCTAGTAATACTATAAACAAGGTGATTAAAAAATATTACTCCTCAAACAGTTTTCTGTGCGTGTTGGGCTTCATATAATATTTGGATTCGTCGGTTTTAAAATATATATGTTGAGCTGAAAAGTTTTATATCAATTCAGGTAGAACAGACTAATGCAGTACAAGTACATGTTAATCTACACGATGTAGTATTCGAAGTTAACAAGATATCTAAAATTATACATCTCGATGGTAAGTGTTTTTATGAAAAATCGTAGTTGAGTTCTTTCAATACGCCACTCCATTACAACCACAAATTGAATAAAATTGTAGTCAACTTAGTATAATCTTTTCTTTTCCAACTGTATGAGTTTTTTTTCAAATATAATTACATGCTTTTCCAAATGTATGTTATCCATTCGTTTAATGTGTTTGAGCGTTTGATTTAGTCATTTGGTAAGGGACTTTTCGTTTTGAATTTCGGTACTTTTTCCATAAAATATTGTATCATACGGTAATTTCATATTGTTTTTATGTTAAAAATTATTGTTGTTTTACAGGATCTATATTCAAAAGGCAGTCTGGATTTGCATTTGGTTTAGGTGGACCTTATGACAGCTTCGAAGGATACTTGGATGAGGTAATTTCAAGTTAAATGATTTTAGTTTATTTTTAAAATTTTAATTCGATCTGTCTGTTATTCTAAACTTTAGGCATCAGAATCGCAGTTCAAAAGTCCCAATCAGAAACATATCACAATTGTTTAAATTACAGAACGAACTAAGATACTTTGTAAATCAAATTGATTGTATTAAAGGATTTTTTTTTCGAAATTACATGAATAGATATAAACTATATCTGACGTGTTGTTTTATCATAATTCTTTGAGATATAAATAAATGCAATATGAATGCCAATTATGTATGTTGTTTTGAAATAAAAGTAAAAGATATTTAATGTTACTGTTAAAATGCTTTGTAACTGATGATAAGTAAAAGGGAGGTTTTCATTATAGATAAAAATATCATCCTGCTGATCCAAGTCAAGATAATTGACATGATTTTTAAGGATTCAAGAGCGTTGATATGGACAATGATGGAGGAATGTTCATATCCTTTCGGATCAGATTCTCCTTGACAGAAAATGTGTGGATAAAAGGATTGTGGTGAATGACACTTAATACGACAATAGTGAAAGGAAGGGAATGTTCATTGATACAAACTCGAAACTAGACTCAGTCTTCTGATAGTGCTTAATTTATTATAGAGTTACTATTTCACCTGTCTCAATTTGAATGCAGCTATTCATTTACCAGCATTTGTGTGACATAATTGTGTTTTAATGTTTGTTCATGTATAATTGTAATAAAAGGCATATGTTTTTGTTGTTGGACTGTCTCCAACCTTCACATTTTTATCTTAATTTTGCAAGTCCGATATGAGATGTGAAATGTCTAAAACAACTCTTTCTTGTACAAAACATTTATTTGGTCAACAACTGATAAAAAAGTAGGTAAAAAGACAGGAGATGAGGGTAAATTTGGACCTACAGCTCTTAAGTTTTTTTTATGTGTCTTTGGAATCAAAACTTGATAATGTATCTTTTTTGATTTTGTATTTTACAACTTCTTTTCCTTTTTTTATTTGTTATTCTGTTTCAAATCATAAAAGGTGATACCTTTTTTATCAATGTTGAAAATGTCTCTCTGATTGATAGCATACTTTTGTTTTAAGCTTATATTACAATATGAACATGATGAAAACCTATTAAAATTTTTATAATGTTGATGTCATTGTAAATAAAATATGTATGTATACCTCACACAAAATCAATGTTTACATGTACAAAATTATTTTTATTTGCCAAACTAGCAACTGAGGTGACATGCAGGAATAGGTAAATGCAACAGTAGTATACCGCTAAGACTTTTCCTTGATGAGAAATGGATGTGGTATGAGTGTCAATGAGAGACCTCGCCATCCAAATCGCAATGTATAACAAGTTAACAATTATAGATCAAAATATGGCCTTCTACACGGAGCCTTGGCTCAAAGGTAAGCTATAAAAGGCACTAAAATGAGTAGTGGTAAACAATTCAAAAGGAAAACCAACAGTTTATCTATACAACAAGAGTGCACACGCTGAAATGTCTCGCCTTCTTTACTAATCATTGATATTATGTTGATAGACCTAAATATAAAGCTTTATTACAACTGTCACATAAACTCAACATTAACCAAGAAAACAAAACATTGATCAATGAACCATGAAAATGAGGTCAAGGTCAGATGAACCATGCCAGGCAGACATGTACAGCTAACAATTCTTCAATACAACAAATATAGTTGACTTATTGCTTATAAATTAAGAAAAACAGACCAAAACACAAATACTTAACACTTAGCAATGGACCGTGAAAATGAGGTCAAGGTCAAATAAAACCTGCGTAACAGACATATAGATCATAAAATAATTCCATACACCAAATATAGTTGACCTAATGCATAAAGTATTTGAAAAATAGACCAAAACTCAAAAACTTAACTTTGACCACTGAACCATGAAAATGAGGTCAAGGTCAGATGACACCTGTCAGTTAGACATGTACACCTTACAATCATTCCATACACCAAATATAGAAGACCTATTGCATAAAGTATAAGAAAAACAGACCAAAACACAAAACTTGACTATAACCACTGAACCATGAAAATGAGGTCAAGGTCAAATGACACCTGCCAGTTGGACATGTACACCTTACAGTCCTTCCATACACCGAATATACTAGCCCTATTGCTTATAGTATCTGAGATATGGACTTGACCACCAAAACTTAACCTTGTTCACTGATCCATGAAATGAGGTCGAGGTCAAGTGAAAACTGTCTGATGGGCATGAGGACCTTGCAAGGTACGCACATACCAAATATAGTTATCCAATTACTTATAATAAGAGAGAAATTAACATTACAAAAAATCTTAACTTTTTTTTCAAGTAGTCACTGAACCATGAAAATGAGGTCAAGGACATTGGACATGTGACTGACGGAAAGTTCGTAACATGAGGCATCTATATACAAAGTATGAAGCATACAGGTCTTCTAACTTCTAAAATATAAAGCTTTTAAGAAGTTAGCTAACGCCGCCGCCATAGCCGCCATAGCCGCCGGATCACTATCCCTATGTCGAGCTTTCTGCAACAAAAGTTGCAGGCTCGACAAAAACCAAGAAAAGAGGAACACTTATTAACCACATCAACAAACGACAACCACTAAACAGCAGGTTCCTGACTAAGGACAGGTGAATATAAAAATGCAGCTGGTTTAAAGGTTTTTAAAGTCACCTATATTCATCCCAACATAGGACAGTTATGAAACATAACATAAGAAGACTCACTATAAAATATCAATTGAAATGGCTTAACTCGATAATTAAGACATTTAAGAACAAGAGTGCACACACTGAAATGTCTCGCCTTCTTTACTAATCATTGATATTATGTTGATAGTCCTAAGTATAAAGCTTTAACAACTGCCACATAAACTTAACATAAACTAAGATAGCTAAACAAAGACAAATGAACCATGAAAATGAGGTCAAGGTCAGATGAACCATGCCAGGCAGACATGTACAGCTAACAATGCTTCCATACAATAAATATAGTTGACCTATTACTTATAGTTTAAGAAAAATAGACCAAAACACAAAAACTTAACACTGTGCAATGATCCGTGAAATTGAGGTCATGGTCAAATAAAACCTGCGGGACTTACATATAGATCATAAAATATTTCCATACACCAAATATAGTTGACCTTTGGCATATTATATTAGATAAAAAGACCAAAACTCAAAAACTTAACTTTGACCACTGAACCATGAAAATGAGGTCAAGGTCAGATGACATCTGCCCGCTAGACATGTACACCTTACAATCATTCCATACAACAAATATAGTAGACTCATTGCACAAAGTATGGGAAAAATAGACCAAAACACAAAAACTTAACTATAACCACTGAACCATGAAAATGAGGTCAAGGTCAGATGACACCTGCCAGTTGGACATGTACACCTACCAGTCCTTCCATACACCGAATATACTAGCCCTATTGCTTATAGTATCTGAGATATGGACTTGACCACCAAAACTTAACCTTGTTCACTGATCCATGAAATGAGGTCGAGGTCAAGTGAAAACTGTCTGACGGGCATGAGGACCTTGTAAGGTACGCACATACCAAAGATAGTTATCCTATTACTTATAATAAGAGAGGATTCAACATTACAAAAATTCTGAACTTTTTTTTCAAGTGGTCACTGAACCATGAAAATGAGGTCAAGGACATTGGACATGTGACTGACAGAAACTTCGTAACATGAGGCATCTATATACAAAGTATGAAGCATCCAGGTCTTCCACCTTCTAAAATATAAAGCTTTTAAGGAGTAAGCTAACGCCGCCGCCGCCGTAGCCGCCGCCGCCGGATCACTATCCCTATGTCGAGCTTTCTGCAACAAAAGTTGCAGGCTCGACAAAAACCAAATAAACACACACTGAACGAATAAGTTTGATCTACATGTATGACACTTTATAAATACAATATCAAAATGTAGGTACCTATATAGGCTATATATTGCCATCTAGCTTTATATATCTTTTTGTGTTTGATATTGTTAAAGGGTTGTTCTTAGATCATCTGTAGAAATCTTATTCATCTGCATACAGTAATTTCATAAAAGGTACACATAACAGGGCCTGTGTAATTGATGTCAAAAGTGTGTATAATATACAAAACATAATTATCAAGAAAAAAGTTTTTTTTACAAATAAATATTCCCAAAATTTCATATGGAAGGGCTCACTTACTACCCTAAGACAGGACCAACTCCAGTAATTTCCTAAACAATCAACCAAATTTCCCCCTCAAAAGGATGGCCCTTAGCTACCCCTAAATCCACCTCTGATTTCATTTGTACCATTAATTCTTGTCTTGCAAATCTTTCTTTTTCGCTTAAAATGATAATTATTCACATGTATGTCAGGACAAATTCAATTTATAAAATGAACAAATAAAATCAAAGTTCAATCCCATTTAAAAAATTCTCATTATCTTCATACTCAAGATATTCAATAGTTTTGTCTTCTTCAGTCATATCTTTTAACTTTTTTGCTGTCCTTTCATTTTCCTTTGTAATATCTTCCACTGACAACTTAGAACCTTTCTGCATCACATAATAATAATAATGAAAATTTTGTCCAAAATGTTTTTGTTCCACTGACCAATCAAATACTGTCCTTGCATAATGCGGTTTCCGAAAATGAGGCTGTGCAAAAGTTACTGATATGAATTTTCCATCTGCCTTTAACACTGTCCGAACCTAAAATATAATAAAAAAATATTATCAAAAGACTAGTGATCATTGAGTTTGTGCCATTACAGTTATTTTTATAAACCTTCCTTTGACAGTTATGTGCCTGTCCCATGTCAGGAGCTTGTATTTCAGTGGTTGTCTTTTGTATATGTGTTACATATTTGTTTTTCCTTCATTTTTTTTATAGAAATAAGGCCATTAATTTTCTCGTTTGAATTGTTTTACAATGTCATTTCAGGGTCTTTTATAGCTGACTATGCGGTTTGGGCTTTGCTCATTGTTGAAAGCCACATCTTCCTATATCTAATTAAATTAATAAATGCCTATTATGTTTATACCAGCATAACAGGTTCCACATGTGGAGTAGAATCGACCTGTCCTTAATCTTCAAGATCATCTTGTATTTTAAGGGGTTTGTGTTACTCAGTCGTTAGTACATATATGCAGTGTTTTGTAGATCAATGTTTGATTAGTGATGACCTGAAATGGAGGTAACAGTTGTAAAACCTGTTAAAACTTATTCTTTTTCAAAAGTCCATTAAGATGGTATAATTTCTGTGTCATTTAGTCTGTTGTGCAGAGTTGTCTCATAAACAATCATGAGGGTCTGGATGGGGGGGGGGTCTGTTTTTCCGTAAACATTTAATTTTCATCCTTTTTTCTCTAATCATTAAAAAATTAACCCCTTTTTTCTCTAATCTTCAAAAAATTAACCCCTTTTTTCTCTAATCTTCATTTTTTTTGCCCGTTATTCTCTAATCTTCATTTTTAAGGGCATTATTCTTTAATCATTTAACCCCATCCAAACCCTCAATCATACCACATGACATCTCCTTTTTACATATACATGAAATACTTAATATATATATTATATGTCATGTATGTGTTACAAATATAACAATCTTTTAATCATTATAAGAAAATTCTAGCTGATTAAAATTTTCCTAGAATAATGAATTGAATTTTTACAATTAAAGGGTGGTTTGATTGACTTCATGTCTAATTGCTTTCCTTAAATGTTCTAGTGATCATGTTAAACATTACCAAAAAAAAAACACAAAAAAAACCAGAATATTTTTGATAAAAGATAAGTTTGCTCACATATTGTCTAAATATCATTAGAACAACAGATACCACAAGGGTATATATGGCAAAACAATACATCTCAATAGATCAAATAATAATTTTCAAAAAGCTAGGCAAGCCTCACATTTTAAATCTGAACTTTTAGTAGATGTCATTTTTTTCTGTATTCTTCAAAAAAATTATCCAAATGGTATTCTATTTCCAAATCAAGATCATACCTTGACCTATAATGGTTTACTTTTATAAATTGTTACTTGGATGGAGAGTTGTCTCATTGGCACTCATACATGTCATACCACATCTTCATATATCTACAAACAGAAAATTAATAAAGAGGGACAATTAGATCTTGTTTTCATAATTCAACCCCTGAAATGCTTTAATTTGGATATTTTTACCTGAGTCAGCACATTTTCGATTGTTTTCTCTGTCTCTTCACTAATATTCCATGGATCTTTTTCATGAACCATTAAAGCATCAAGTGTCCCTTTCTCTAAAACCACATCAAATGTTTCTGGTTCATATGTCATATTGAGAATGTCCATAACTTCCCATGACATGCCGGGATACTTTTGTTGGCATTTGTTCCTCATGTTCTCAATAACAACGGGAGAATAATCTGTATTTGTGATATTCAGGAAGCCATCTTGATACATGTGTTCACTCATTAGACTGTTGCCACAACCTATGTACATAAACATGTGAAAAAGAAATTACAAATAAAAGTAAAACAATACCTGGTAAATCTGTAGTACAATAGAGTCCCTGAAACGGATACCTCGGGTATGCAGGGTCGTTATTATAAAGCACATAAAATGCAGATAGTCTTATAAGTGTTGTTGTTATAAGACTTTCTACATATAAATTTATGAAATAAGGTCACTAAAATCATGAAAATTGTATATTCATATGAATAAAATTATTTCAAATGTCAATATAGAGCTACATAATGTACATTGTATGCCACAAGCCCATGATACACCTGTTACTTTTTCAACCAATAGAGTTCCATTATAATTACTCCACTGAATTTAATATCAGGAATTTATAAAAAAAGATAAAAAAATAATGGGAGCTTATTTTAAAAGATACAAGCAATTCACCAAAGTTTCATGAAAATTGGTTAAAAAATTAAAATACAGACAACAGTAAAACTGTGCATGTATTAAATAAATCCAATAAACAGGTGTATAAACATTTAAGAATAACAGACTGAGCAATTGTATTTTTTTTAATGTTGCATGAATGTGGAGTAAATGAAGATGTGTGTTTGTGCATTTGTCATGTTTGTGTGTGTATACTCATTGATGCTTGTAAGGATGCAGATGTGTTTACATGTATGTAACAGTCATGTATAGTATATGATGTAAATAACAACTGAATAGCAGGAGTCACTACAGAGCAGGAAATGTTGACCTTTTAAGGACATTGATCTGAGCTACTTGTTTTGATAGGGTTCACATGATCATTTGTTTTTGGTGTTTTATGCTCCTTTTGAGATTGTTGTTTGTCTGTTTTCTTTCGGCAAATCTTTGTTCATCTTTGACACATGTTTGACAAATGAATTTTCAGAGGTCTTTGTTTAAGAATCACACACTCACCTAATATAAGAATTTTGTCAGCTGGTTTAATGTCATCTTTCAGTAAATGTTTGAATTCTTCATAATCAGAAAACCAGTCAAAGGCTATTTCTTTAGAATAACGATCATCCCAATATGACTTGTCCCGATAATCTGTATTTCTGTCTGGTAACTCCATCTGCAAATCAAATTTTTAATATATATTTTTGAATAAAAAGATGGTTTAATATTATACATTAAAAAACTTTCTAAACATGTCTTTTTCTATAGTTACTTATAACCATTTATATTTTATATTTTGCATTATATGTACTGGTAAATGCCTCCCTTATCCGAAGAACACCTTGAAGGCTGCAAGGGTAGAGTGGCATCCATGTACACTCCCTATCAGGAATATGGAGATGTGTCACTAATGTATATCTATACCACATTTATTTTTACAAGGACGATCGATTAATTCCTCCCCTAAAATAAAAATCTTAAACATAAAACTTATATAATATACATGTATTACATATCTAGATGCATGAGTTTGTCAGTACTCATCATGCTCATAGAAGATATATTTTTAAATTCCTTTTCAACGAACCTTAAACATAGGTCCTGAACGTTACTTAAATATGAAGACTTATGCCTCGTTCACACGGACATTTAATACGAATTCGCTAATCGCGTTCATACACTCTACTTTTTTAATCTGAATTGATTTCGATTTGGCTAATTCGAATTATCCAATTCGCATTAGAAATACCCTTTTGTGAATACAAATTAAAAGTAAACATGGTTTGAACAGTAAAGCGATTTGACGTGATTTGTAATTCGAATTACAGTCGCTGTCAGCTGAAATTCGTAGCGGTTATCGGTAAAAATAATCTAAACTATCAATCGCATTCACTAGAGATATAGTTTTTTACATTCCATTCATAAATCGCAAAAAGAACTAGAGGCTCTCAAGAGCCTGTGTCGCTCACCTGTTACCTTATTTACTGATGTCGGCCATCTTGGTTGGTATTTTGTTCAATTTGGGCTATAGTTTTAGAAAAGAACAATTTTTTACAAGTTACAAAAATGACGAAAAGTTGTTCAATATTGACTATAAAGGACAATAACTCCTTAAGGGGTTCTCTGACAATTTTGGTCATGTTGACGTATTTGTAGATCTTAGTTTGCTGAACATTATTGCTTTTACAGTTTATCTCTATCTATAATAGTATTCAAGATAATAACCAAAAACTGCAAAATTTCCTTAAAATTACCAATTTTAGGGCAGCAACCCAACAACGGGTTGTAGGATTCATCTGAAAATTTGTGAGGGGATAGATCTTATTCTAATAGACATTTTAATTTTGACAAATTTGCCCTAAATGTCTTCATGGTCTTAGTTTCAAAGATATAAAGCGAAAACTGCATTTTTCCACTATGTTTTAATTTTAGCCATGTCGGCCATTTTGTTTGGTACGCGGGGCCATCGGACACATTTCTTAAACTATATATCACAATTATGATTGTGGCCAAGTTAGTTTAAATTTGGCCCAGTATTTTCAGAGAAGAAGATTTTTATACAAGTTACAAAAAATGACGATAAAGTAGTTAAAATTGACTATAAAGGGCAATAACTCCTTAAGGGGTTCACTGACAATTTTGGTCATGTTGACTTATTTGTAAGTCTTATTTTGCTGAACATTATTGCTGTTCACAGTTTATCTCTATCTATAATAGTATTCAAGATAATAACCAAAAACTGCAAAATTTCCTTAAAATTACCAATTCAGGGGCAGCAACCCAACAACAGGTTGTCCGATTCGTAAGAAAATTTCAGGGCAGATAGATCTTGACCTGATCAACAATTTAACCCTGTCAGATTTGCTCTAAATGCCTTGGTTTTAAAGATATAAGCCAAAATATACATTTTACACCTGTGTTCTATTTTTAGCCATGGTGGCCATCTTGGTTTGATGGCCAGGTCATCGGACACATTTTTTAAACTAGATACCCCAAGGATGATTGTGGCCAAGTTTGGTTAAATTTGGCACAGTAGTTTCAGAGGAGAAGATTTTTGTAAAAGTTGACGGACGACGGATGCCAAGTGATGAGAAAAGCTCACTTGACCTTTGAGGTCAGGTGAGCTTAAAACCACTACTGACCTACCTTTTAAGTGATCGCACTGTAATAATCCTGACCTTCACTTTTTCATAGACGATTTTGAATGGTGGAATCAGCCATTGTTTTTACCGGAAGTGTTTCCGTGGAGTTCAATTTCATAACATTTGCATAAAGCGCTGGAAACCTTATCACATCAATGAAAGGAACATTTCAGGAAACTGTGTACAGTGACGAATGTCATATGTAAACAAATGATCCTCATAGAAACGAAGATGGCTGAATTACAATGGAAAACATTCTGGAAAATGTGAAGGTCAGGATTATTATAGTGCGATCACTTAAAAGGTAGGTCAGTAGTGGTTTTTCTTTTAGTGATTTATGAATGGAATGTGAAAAACTATATCTCGAGTGAACGTGAATGATAGTTTAGATTATTTTTACCAATAACCGCTACAATTTCAGCTGACGGCGACTATAGAATTGACGTTTATAGGATGTATCATTTATAACTTTTCAAATGCGAATTAAACTAATTGGAATTGTTTGAACTCAGCATTACATTCTATACCAACCAAATAAACAGCCCAATATACGATAAGAAAAGAAGCAGATTAGATATCTCCGGTTACACGTGTAATGACAAACTATTTGGATTACCTGATTACCTTGACACACAACAGTTGTCACGAATTTAGGAATCAAACAACAAAATAAATAAACCTCTTGTCTTGAAAATTCAAATTAGAAGTATATAATGTACTTTACTTGTGTATTTACATGTCGTTTCACTGTTTGAACTAGCAATGAAGTTGAGAATTTATACAAAATCAGGGGAATATAATTGTCGATTGTCGACCTAAATTATGAACCGGAAATTGGAAATTGGAGAGAAAATTACCGTTTCCGGAGAACGATTGACTGAACTCCGTACTTTTTAACATAGGTTATTCCAGTGAAATTATGTCATGAATATTCGAAAATACTACCCTTTGGAAAATGTCTTACTGTGGATTAAATTTCAATTTCAAATTCAAAAGTATTATTTATGAACGAAAACAGATTATGAATCTTTTATATCGTCTTTTTACAAACAAAACACTTTAAACAATATTATATATATATATTTTTTTTAATAAAATGGGGACGGTATATACATATTAATGATTCATTGTCATAGTCCAAATAATTATAACGCCTAAAAAGGCTATTGCAGTTTATTTCTTTGACGCAACAAGGGTCTTTATACTACACTTCCACCCAATCTTATTAAAGTTTCCCGTTATCTAAATAAATCATGGTCGTTTGAAAAATCTGATTGCAAGGTTATTTGCTGTAACTCTAATGAAGCGTGTTCCATGTTTTCTCAAATGAGAAAAGGAAATATATGCTAACTATACCTACCTGAGATGTGATGAGATGATTAAAGCCCTAGATTTTCTCCTTGTTAATATGTATGAACGTTTCGGCAATAAAGTTTATCAACCTGAGATATTCATGTTATTGTTACACCACTGAAAACCTTACACAAAAAAATTACGACCAAAAGTAACGGTTTTATTCCCCCCTAAAGTTAGTTTTCCTATTTGGCACCATTTTGTGGCCTCTTATCTATTTCTTGCATGAATAGATATTTCTCGTTTCACACTTCACGGAGTTGATATCAAGCGCTATCTCAACTCTCTCGTTATGAAACTTATAATTATACAAATCATCCAAACTCGTTCGCTATATAAAAAGAAGGAGCAGTATATGATTGCCAACGAGACAACTCTCAACAGGAGACCACATGCAGGGGCGGATCCAGGATTTTGAAAAGAGAGGGCGAAAATTTTAAAAATTGCCGAGCGGAGCGAGGCGAAACATTTTGGGAGCTTTTTTGGGCTATAAAAACATAAAATAAGTGTAATATGCACTTTTTAAACGTTTTTTTAATGCTGTATTCTCCCTTTTAATTGTCTATCATAAAATTATAGTATGGATCCAAAGCTATGTACTGATATATTTGATGTGGGACTTGTCAGTAAAAATAGATATGGAAATTGTCGCTGGTTTGTTGTAAGTTAAGATATCATAACCTCACAGATTTCTTGTTGTAAACTTGATATACGCCGGGCTATTCGATGAAATTTACAATACAACCGACACGAGATAAAACAGACAAACAAGCAGTTTTTATCCAAATGTTTGGTTGATATGTTTCACCCAACAAAATTACAGGAAGTGAGGGGTTCCATATCAACCAAATGCTACGAGTCTGAAATGACAACGAATTTATGAATGACAAATGGAGACATAAAGACCACACCCAGCAGACAGGTGACAGTCTGGTCTTCAATATTCAGTATTCAATATATAAGTCCGGCGAAACAGACATTCCGGTCAGATATGCAAACCCCGGCCACAAAAAAGTACGCCCGTTTTTATTTATCATGTTCATTTAAGGCATGTCTTCTTCATGTTCATTTAATGATAAATAATTTTGTTGGAAATTTTCGTTTCTAATAGCAAAAAAGTGGACAAGACTAGTGTTTTCAATCCAGATACGGCAAGAGTTTTTGTTTAGGAGTTTTTTCATGAGAGTGTAATGGTCTATAGAGTATTACTTTCTGTTTGGTGGAATAGTGAAATAAAAGTCAATAAGTTCTTGCTCAATCCTGTGTCGCTTAGAAGGTGTCATGATTGTCATCCTCAGCCTTAGCAATGTGTTACTGTAATTTGAATTTCAAAATGACTGATAAACGTTTTTTCGACACACTAGTCACCTCCACCATATGACCTAGACGATCAGTAAAAAGTGCCAGCGAAAACTATCTTTTTAAGTAAAAAAATACCGTCTAAAAATTAAATACACGGGAAATGGCAAAGTTCAAGAAGTCTCGTCTGATTAATCAATTTACAAAAAAAATTTAAAAAAAAGTCCAAGCAAAAGGGGGACGTACGCCCTCTACGCTCCCCTCTGAATCCGCCACTGACATGACACAGAAACTATCAGATACATGTATAGGTTACCGTTCGGTCTTCAACAATGAACAAAGTCCATACAAAAAAGTCAGCTATAAAAAGCCCCGAAATGACATATGTGTTTGTAGTGAATTTGAAGTTGGATTTCAATGAGCGCAGTCTAGAAAGTATTGGTAAATTATTAATTCAGGGATTTTTGTTTCCACGAATTACTTTGTTCAACCTGTACTGAATTCGTCCATATAAACAAAGATTCTGTTTTCAAGTTTGGCTGTACCAGTCCTGTAGAAAACTTATTACACTCCGAATAGCACATCCGAAATTTTAAGACGATGTTGTTAACTTAACCCGGAAATTTCGATACGATCCGGGTAACCTTGTCAATTCTTAAAATAAAATTATTCTGAAAGGTTATCAAATCAACACTGTCATTACCTTTTTTATTTTCTTTTATTGATATAAATAGTGATTTTGTTATCACTATATTAAAACCATACTGCTGTTGTCTGCTCTATGGTCGGGTTGTTGTCTCTTTGGAACATTCCCCATTTCCAATCTCAATTTGATCACTTTTACATTATGTACTTTCACGGCATTACAATCTGTAGATACAAGTTATGACATTGCACAAGGTTTGGGCGGGTTTTCTCTGACTGGTTGTCACATCCGGTGCAGGATCTGCCCGCTTACCCTTTCCGGAGCACCTGAGGTCACCGCCACTTTTTTGGGGGGTTCATGTTGTGGTTCTTGTTGTTAAGTCTTTAGATTTCTTTGTTGTGTTTAATGTACTATTCTTTGTTTGTCTTTTTTTTTTCTTTTTGATCTATGTAGTTGCCAGTTTATTTTCGATTTATGAATGTCCCTCTGGTATCTTACGACCTTCTTCTATAATAAGAATAAGAATAAAAATATATTTATTATTCCAATCAAGGGCCCTTGATGGGCAGCATATCATGTACACATAAAACAGTACATCATGATTTGTAACAAAAAAACATTTTTATAAACTAAAATGAAACATTAAAAAAGAAGTTCAGACAGATAGTATTATCTTCATTCTATAAAAATCATATACATTTAATTCCAGTCAGGATCAGAACCATAAAATCATTACAATTATCATTGTTATTACATACATTTATTAACATTTCGTCTAACATCTAGACATGTAATTGTATAGCTCCCTAGATATTTAAGTACAGACAAATTTTCATTAGTGAATAACCAAACAAATTTTGCCTCATTTGAAAGATGTATAAAATTAGGACAAATACAGTTTATCTCCTTGAAAAATATCTCCCTATCATTTTTGTATGCTGGACAACTAGTTATAAAATGTAACTTTTTCATCTTCAACCAGATTTAGAGTACATTTCAATTCTTACAAAGCCTTTGGTCTCTTTCTATATATAATATTTTATACCTGTCTCTTTCTACCTTTGGTCTCTTTCTATATATAATATTTTATACCTGTCTCTTTCTATTTTGAGATCATGTGCACTGATTCTAATTTTACATATGGCACTTCTCAATTGAAAATTGTGTAAAGATAGATACATTTCTTTCGAAAAACAAGTTTTAATGAGTGATATTTTAGTTTTACAGATACATAAAATTGAAAATGGAAATGGGGAATGTGTCAAAGAGACAACAACCCGACCATAGAACAAACAACAGCAGAAGGTCACCAACAGGTCTTCAATGCAGCGGGAAATTCTCGCACCTGGAGGCGTCCTTCAGCTGGCCCGCAAACACATATATATATACTAGTTTAGTGATAATGAACGCCATACTAAACTCCGAATTGTACACAAGAAACTAAAATTAAGAATAATACAGCAAAAATGCGGCGGGGTTTATATAAAAGAGAAGATGTGACATGGTTGCCATTGAGACAACTGTCCACAAGAGACCAAAATGACCCAGACATTAACAACTATAGGTCACCGTACGGCCTTCAACAATGAGCAAAGGCCATACCGCATGTATGAAACATGTATTAAACATGTTTATGAGATCTCAACCCTCCCCCTATATCTCGAGCCAATGTAGAAAAGTAAAAGCATAACAATACACACATTAAAATTCAGTTCAAGAGAAGTCCGAGTCTGATGTTAGAAGATGTGCATAAAAAAGATAAAGTCATAATGTCAATAAAAACTAAAAAGATATGCATGTAGATTTTTTTTTAACACCTTTTGCAAAATTTTAGCAGAATTGAGTTTATATTGGCTGTTTTAGTGCATGCCCCTTTTGAATTTGTCATTATAGTCCAATTTCTGTTAACACTTCCCCTGTCCTAATATACAGTAACTGATCATGATTTGTATGTTTTTATTGCGATACGTGCATTTCCTTTTTACCTAGCATCAAGTTTTTTTAACATAGCCTTATAATTGTTTAACTTTTTATTGCAAAATTTGTTAGCCCCTGTTGTCAGTTATAAAATGTGCTTATTTTTCGGTGGATTTCAAAATAATAGAGTTCATCCGTTCATTACTAATATTTGTTATTTAATAAAATATTTGCATTTACTTTTTTTTTACATTATAAGAAGTAATTCGGTTCAAAACATATAATTTTTTTGGCGTCTTTTTCTAACTATCGAGAACACACCAAAGCGAGTTCGACAGTTACCGTCGGATTTAGATATTATTTACGCATACTGCTTTAAATTTGTATATGGAAGTTTTTATGGTTCTATTTCATATAAATCGTATTTGTACATTGAGATTCCAGGATTGGCCCGATAATTTGGACTTAAGGATGTTCTAAGAAGAGGTTTTGGAAAAAGTGTCAAATGTTCAGAATCCTCGGTGTTTTCCATAGGATACAAGGTCAAATATTTTGCCCAAAAACACCTATTTATCTTTTAACATAAGACTTAATAGCTCACAAAAGGTCATTTGACCAAATTTAAGTAGATTCTTGATTTAATTTCTTTTGATTTGAGACCGAAATAATATCAATGCAAAATAAATAAATAAAATAAGGTAAAAGTCCGAGTCAGACTCCCCCCCCCCCCCCATATTTTATAAATCAAATATCTCGCAAAGGAGCTCCATGACCTATAAATATTTTTACCTTATTTTGAATACTCTTCCAGATTAAAGTATCAATTTTGAATTCTTGATTTATTTTATTTTACCTTAGATCACTTAAGTACATCCTTAAATAAATAAATAATGAATTGTTGTAATACCTCAAATTTATGTCAACACTGCTTTGGTGTGTCTCTCAATTCGTATCAGTCTGCAGTTATTTTATTTTGAAGTGATCAGAAAAGTCTTTTGCTCGGATGAGGAAAGCGAAATAGAAAAAAAAGTCTTGACTTCACTCTCTCGAGGTAAAAAGTGATCATGTTCCTATCAGTATGTTTAGTTGGGTTCTAGTTCTTTTAATTCACTTCTACAAGGACGTATACTTGATTTCTATTAATACTCTTTACAAATTCCGCAGTTTTGGCATTTGCATGAATAGTTACGTTAACTCTCCTACCAATGAGTTGTATAGTTAAATCTATTCAAATTATTGCTCCCATTGAAAGAATAATTTAAAAAAAACTTGAGTCTCTTTAACTTCGTTATATATTAAACATTTTTACAAACATTATGCAAGATTATTAAACTTGCATCTTACCCATCATGGCTTACAATTTATTAAACACTTCTTTTGGCTTTTGGGATTTTCAACAACAAAAAGAAAGGTTTGGAACAAATTTTGCTAAGATTTTACGAATCTTGTTAACTTAGTATTTTTTTTAATTTTTTTTTCAGAAAGTTATGGTGCGTTGCTGTTTAAAACATTTTCTGATTTAGATGTTTTTTTAAGTAGTTCGCTCAGGAAACAATCCAGTGTGTGGACTGTCCCTAGGCATCGATCACAACAAAGATTGTTTCCCCTGATTGCAATTACAGAAAGGGAAATGAGATGATGAACTGAAAATACTGAGCAATGGCAATATTTAGTGTATACATAATAAATAAGGCTGGTGGTTTAATTTACCAGTTTGACCATAACAATACCCGACCAGAATTGGAGAAAACATTTGCATACCCTCTCAATTTAATGTTGAAAATTTATGATGATAAGGTGGTTGTTGCATTTGGAGAATGTGATGGGATAAAAGGTGATTAACAGGATGTCAAACTGTAGTATTAAGCTTAAATAATCATTATTTATATAAATCATAGTTGTGTCAAATGTATATTTTAGAATACAGACAAATCCATTGCAGGCTGCAACTTAAAGGCAGCTACTATGACAGGCATTGACATTTTTGTATATAATATGAGGCAGGCATAACCTGTGAATGGGAACAAAGTCTGTATGTGTCATTTTTTTTTAATTCAAACATGTTGATAAAAGAAACGGAAATACCGTAACGTTCCCGATTTTGGTTCTGTTGTTACGGATTTAGCTGTGACGTTCTTTAAGTTATGACGTCATATTCATTGTAAACAAAAGAAACGCTTTCATCAAGTAACGTTTTTTTCATATCAAACAATTATTAAAAATGAATTAGTATTGAGTTCCAATCTTTTTTTTTTTACTAGACTGATAAATATATATTTCATTCAAAGTCTCATGCAAACAAGACAGGAAAAGGAAGTAGATTCTGTGTGAATGCGGGGAAAACCAGAACAGGAAGTAGATCTGAAAAAAGTTAATGGTTTTGAGTTCATTAGTAGAATGAAAAATTCCAGAAATTTTCCTGATTTTTTTTTTTTTTATTATTATTGATTTTTCTACCATAATTGGGGACTTTGTTTTTTCTACACAATGGTGTATAACACGCCTACTTTTGTTGTCAGAATCATCCTACCTAAGCTTGTCAATCGTAATTATTTCGTCTACCGAAGCCAGATTGGAAACATACATTTGTACGACTCACAGTAAAAGGTATCTTCCCATATACTTCAATTGTTGATTGGTCAAATTTTATTGGAAGGTCTGATCCTGATTCTGATCCTAAGGTCAATAATTGACACGACTTGTCTCTGAAGATTGTACTGTATATTCCTTGTACGGTGCACCATTTCTCCTGGTAATTTCTCGCAAGTACTTGAAAATTTAATTTAGGCCCAGGATTGGGTATCAGGTCTATAGCTTCTCGAAGTTTCTGATCTTATTAGATTTCATACGTAAATTCCAGAGAGTCTGAATGACATTGATGTAATGGGAAAACTTGTAACATACCACCATTATAAACACTTGTTAATTTTTTTTCACTGTATCTTAAACAATTTAACTAACTTGGTGATAAGTTCTATTCAGACAAAAACTTCCATTTTTTTTTCTAAATGATTTTTGTAATTAATCTTTGACCTGTCAAATATTGAAACAAGTTTATTTTTTTGGTTTGTTTTTTCTTTAAAAAAAGGAAGTTTTTACGATGCGAAATATGTTCTAGTTACCCCCCTTTGGCCGATCGTTTGATATTCTCCCTTAACTGATTTTGATTTGTGTTCACTCCACCTTTTAGTTTTAAAGTGAATTCCTTTTCCTAGTCATTACATTAGAAATCAAATCAAGAAATTTCCCATCCCTCCCCCCCCCCCTTTTTATTCATTTAATTTTTGCATATTTTGCATCAGTAACTTATACATTTTTTTTGTACAGCGGATATTTATTTTTTGTGGCCCGCCATTATGTGTATTATCCTGAATTAACTCAATAAGTATTAGTATTTGTATATATATGCATTGGTGTTTGTTCTTTATATTATTGTAAAGACATGTATATAAAGATTTATGTTTTCGGCCAAATAAATTTTATATTATTATTACAGTCTTATATGAAGCCAAAAGTAATTTAAATACTTACATAAACATTTACATAAGTGATTTTTTAAGGAAAAAAATCCATAGAGTCATGTTAAAGTTATGTGAAAGCATGGAATATTATGTGTATGCATTTTTTGATGATGAATATTATTTTATACCTCATGTCAGTCAATGTCCGTCATGGTCTCTTACATGTACAATGTATTACTTAGCATGTGATTTCAGGATCCCCTATTACAAAATTATTAACAACAGACAAACAAGTATTGTCATAACAGATCTGCAACATTTACCGTCTTCTCATTTCAGTTGGTCATTGTGTACTTGGAATTAATGGTATTACTGCAGAAGGCAGATATTTGCAAGACGGCAGAGAAATCTTAGAAGTTTTATCCTCAGCAGAAAATTACCCCATTAACATCAAATTTGGAAGGCAAAAATTATCAACAAATGAAAAAATTATGTTGGCTAGCATGTTTCATTCGTAAGTATAAAAAATTATGTTGGCTAGCATGTTTCATTCGTAAGTATTCTAGTCTTTTAGTGTTACTGGTAAAGTTTGACTTACTGTATCACGTTCCTGTAAATTCAGAAATTGTTGCGTGCATTTATGATTGCGATTTCGTCATTTTAAACTTCCAAATGTGATTTTAATTCTTAAGATTTTGAGAACAATCCTGTTTAATTCATATGAAATATTTCAAAATGGGAGATTAAGTTATTGCGCTTTCAACTCTGTCGCATTATTTACAATAATAAAAACCTCGGTGGCTCGCGGGTATAAGATTTTCAGAAAAAAATTAAACTTTAATATTTCATTACAAATTTTATTTATTACCTTTAGTAGTTGTTACTTTATCATATGGTACAAAATTCATTCCCAAAAATCAATTCATGTTGGCCCCAGGTGACTTTTAAAATGTAGATATCATTGAAAAAGCTCAAAATTATCTCCCTTTGGTGCAAAAATGCCATATTTTGGCATTAGAATTGAAATATCTTTTTTAACTCTTCGGTGACCTATATTTTTTATTGTTGTTTTCGAATAAGCTGTACATAAACTAAATAATTGTAAAATTTAAGCGATTTCTGCAATTTTAGTTCTTTTTTTATTTCGACAAATGTTCGATATTACCGCTATTTCTGCTATTAGTTCAACAGAAAAAAGGACATTAACAAAAATGTATGCTTCTTTCGAAGGCAGATTGTGAGCGTAAATGAACTGTGAGCCCATTTTTGGGGAAAGACGGCTTCAAGCCGTCAATCCCCTATGGGGTTGACCAGAGTGACATTCCCTCACATCATTCATTTTGTTTTTATAGTGTGGAAAATCCCCCAACAAATCTGACTGAGATTGATGAGATGGGGAGACACAAACGAATAGATTGACTTTAAACACTTTTTTACACATTTCCCTTCTGTTTCTCTCGAAATTATCGTATATTGAGCTCTTTACACTATTTACGTTTCTTTTACAAACCGGAAAAATCGGTATGACGAGATATTCTAAATATATCCAACCTACATTATATTTTATAGTGACGTCATTGTTGGAATGCCACACTACGCAGAAGCAGGGATATCCTTCACTGGTTATTTAAATCATTCTCAAAGATTGTGCACTAATTAAAAAATGGTGTTTGTTAAATTTAAACATAATTATGTTTGCTGTAGATGATTCAAACATCAACATGCAATACTTTAATTTGTAGGAACAACTTTCAAAGTAAACAAAGTCCGAGGGGCTACTTGAGATTGGGGAGAGAAACGATTTTTTTCATTTTTTTCTGTAAAACTCTGTTTTGAGAATCTTCCTCCAATTCAGGAGCACTTCAATTTATGAGTAATTATCCACTAAAATAAACACTTAAAAATGTGACATTTAGTATATGATAAGTAGTCTTCCATTAAAACTAAATTTTGTGTACCAACATAATCATTGTAATACTCTGTAATGGTAACAAAATAAAAAAAATTACAAATGTTGCATTTTGTAGTTTAAACCTATTTATTCATGAAATTTTACAAATATTTCAAAATGTAGGATTTGGAAACAAGCTTCAAACAGTTTACATCAATCATATTGTTTTTTTTATTAGTACCTGTATCCCTGTGATGAGAGTTGTAACTGGGAACTTTATCAATGGAAATTTAAAACTGAAAATCTGAATAAATTTTTCAGTCCTAACTTTCTTAAGAAAAAAATTAAAAATCTTAAGAGTACTGTCACAAAAAATGGAAAATGGCCCTAGCCTGCAGTTCAGTCGTACACTATTAAGATTTCAAAAAATATTGTAGTTGTTGTTAAATGACAGAATTCAACTAGTTGAATTTTAGATACTTAACTATCAACTTTAATTGAATGTTTAGATTTAGAAGATGCAGATCTCTTCCATTGGTCTAAATTGAATCCTAAACTAAAGAAACGAAATTACATTAAACAACAATTGATTTCAATATTGTCAACCTTTCTACATGTTCTAGCTGATCTTTTTTTCATTCTTTATATGAAGACTATCAAAAGATACCCCCCCCCCCCCCCCCAAAAAAAAAAAAAAACAAAAAAAAATGAAATAGAAACAAGGGCCGTCTTTCCCCTCAGAGCTATTCAGCTCTTTGATTTATTTCATTTTTCTATTAAGTATAACACGAATAAGATAAAGTTCATTTATAGAAAAATATAGAGAAATCCTATATTAAATAAAAAAAATTTGATTTAGACCGGCGAGCCCCCTTAAAGGGTCAAGTGAGCTGTTCTTCTTTGTTTTGTTTGTTTTTGCATTTTTTATCTTCATGTTTGCTTTAAATCACAGTTTCTACCCTTTTCTGATTATATAGATTCCTATTTTGTCTCTGACCAGGGTCAACCAGTACCAGACAAGTTGAATTATAATATTTTTCTGCTATGTTGAATATGCTATGGTTTTGAAGTTAAAAAAATTTTGAAAATTTTTTTTATTCTCCAGCATTTTAATAATATCTGTTCCAAACATGGGTTTTGATATTTAAATCAGATTATACACAGTATCTGTGAAGCCTGACTCCTATGTCCTTTGGCATTGATAGCTATATAGATAATAGATTTGTTTGTTATTTATTATTCCAGATTATTTACTATTGGTTCACAGCTTTCTCCAGAGCCTAGATCTTCTGGTATAGAGTTATTGGAGACAGATGTATTTAAACTTCACTGCCATCAGACAATGACAGGTATTTTATTGTTATGTTTATAAACTTTCGAAAAATGAATCTTTTTACTTTATATGAAATGAATCTTTTTTCTTTATATGAAATGAATTTAAAGATAATTGATCTCTGTATATGTAAATATTAAACAGTAAGGAAATTTAAATGTTAAAAATATTCACAGAAACTTGGTTGTCAAAAAATAGCATTAATTGATCTCAATAATTAGCGACAAGAAGTGTCAAGAAGAGACAAGAAGAATAATTTTAGTGACAAGAAGCGACAAGAATTTTTTTTTATAAAAATTACTTATTCCAAATAACTATTAAAATAATACATGTAATATGCAAAAGAAATCAATTTTAGTGACAAGAAAGTTAATATTGATAGAAAAAAAAAATGAAACATAGATCTAATTGCTACATTTATTTACATGATATTTTATTATGTATAACAGCAAGTATTATGTTACCCTGTCGTATTATGATAGTACTTTTTCTTGTGTTTTAGAACAATAATATATTTATCTTATAATTTATTTTTTAAAACTTTTTTTGTAAAATCATGAAAATATATAATAAACTTGCAAAATGCATTTTTTGTGCATCATTGTCCAGAAAATACAGACACAAATTGTGAAATACAAAGAACTGAAATTAAGAGGAAAACAAAATTAAAATGTGAATATTTTTCATCATTTATTTAGTGTATTGCCTCATTAAATAATATTTATCATGTTTATGCATATTGATTGAAGATTAAAGGAAATTAATGACAAATTTTGAGTTTTCAACAGGTGTTCACTATTTACAATGATTGTATATTCTGGCCCGTGCAATTGTATAGTCTGAGGCGTGCAATTGTATAGTCTGACGCATGTACAAAGTTGAAGGTGTTAATTGAATGTTATTGTAGCAATAAAACAAGGGACACGTGCCTCGTTAATATCATTTGATGTTCCACATCGCCGTGTCAATCTAAATCCCTTAGGATAAGGGTTTTCCTCTTGGGCAAAGGAAAAAGTAAGGGAAGTTATAACCTGCAATAATAATCTTACACTCTAAAAATGTCACACCCCTATGGTAACTGCTTAAAAAACTGCACTCAAATGTGCCCATGGTGTGTTTTGTGAAAAATGTGAACAGTGGTTTCAACAAAAATGTCAGAAAGCATCGCATTGTCATAACAAGAGTACAGTTAGAGCATAGCATTAAGCAAATGAATCAAGAGGTTATATTCTATTATGCCCACTCTATATTTATCTCCATTCGTTTATTCATACTCTGTCATTGCTGAAAACAAATACATACATTACCTTAAACATATTCTCTATATTTAATGAAACTACACAATCCCTTTCCTTCTAGGCCTTACAAATGTTTAATTTCTTCATCTATCAGTATAATAAAAAAAATAATCAATTTATTTCTGCCTGTATATTAAAAAAAAAAATGAAATGCATATTTCTTTATATTTAATAAATAAAATTGTATCTTGTCGCTTCTTGTTGCCAAAATTATTCTTCTTGTTGCTTCTTGACGCTTCTTGACACTTCTTGTTGCTAAATAGTGAGACCCGCATTAATTAATTAGACTACAAGTGAACAAAAATTTCATCATTTGACTTATTGTTGTGAGTAGAATATGGAGCACAGGTCAGTACCAAATAAATGTTTACATGACAGGTGGTGTTCATAAACACAAATTATCTACTGTAAACCAACTAATTTCACAAGCCATTAATTTTTGCGACTTTCAGGATTAAATAATGCTAATAAGAATATTCACTTTAATAGTTAAAATGTGGATCATTAAACTACTTTAGGTAGATTTGAAAATGGTGAAGTTAAAGTGATGAAATATCTGTGATAAATAAGTTTGTTTAAAGTAGTTGATATGAATGTGTTTAATATTTGCTGGTCTAAAAGTTTGTTTGAAATTGACCAAAATCTTTGCATTCTTCACTGAAACATGTATAAATAAAAAAATGAAGATGTGGTATGATTGCCGATGATACAACTCTTCACAAGAGACCAAATGACACAGAAATAACTGTATGGGCATTTTCCATGACATTAAACACATTTATTTTTTTGGGTTGGTCTTTGTTATTGTTGAAATTTAGTTTTTCAACTGTATTATCATGATTAAATATTTTATTTTACAGGAATAAAATTTATTGTGATAGCAGATCCTAGACAAACTGGTGTTGATGTGTTTATTAAAAGACTTTATGAGATTTATGCTGACTTTGCTTTAAAAAATCCATTTTATTCCTTGGATATGCCTATAAGGTAAGGAAGTTAACAGTTAGTTATATTCTATAGTTAAAAGATCCTCCTTGTTACCGGGCTCTAGCATTGGGACAAATTTAATGGATAAGTTGTTGATATTCTAGATATCTGTAGTTTCGAGTATAATAGCTTCATAATCTGTTATTTTGATTAGCTGAAAGCAATCACAAGAAATTGAAATTTCAAAATGTATTTTTCAATTAATTCAATATTCATGACAGTATGTGCTTCTCAGTACAAAGTCACAACAATGCATAGGAAAACAAACGAACAATCTGCAATGGGGTATAATTTCATAGCTATACCAGGAACATATATTTATAAGAATGTAATGATTTTTGTAATTTTTAAGTTGTTAAAGCATTGATCTTGAACTCATTTTAAGAATGAAGTGCTTCTGAAAAACTTATATTCTCAAATGAAATGTTTGACATATTTATCTGTAAGGAGAGGATGAAAATTTTTTTAAGACTCTTGGCCAATATAAAAATTTTTAAAGTGTCTGTGACTGTTTGGTTATTTCTAATATTACGTCATAAGTTATTTTCTTAAATTCATGTAGAAGTAGTTGCTTTTTATTTAAAAAAAAAATGTTATATTTCAAGCAAATAGTTGAAATTATGTTTACAAATTCTAAGCATTCTGATGAACGATGAAGGGCACATTGACCTAAACATATGATGGTATAAGTTGCATAGGCATAAGGTGAACAGCATATTGCCCATTACTCTATTTAATAAACTTATTTTTGTCTTTTCAGATGTGACCTGTTTGATACCAATCTACAGCAAACAATAGAACAAACTGAAAGACAAGGAATAAATACTGTATAATGTTCATATAAATACTGACGATGTCATGCTTTTATTGATTTAAATTTTGTAAGATTAGTATTGTAATTTTATAGGTTTTTTTTCAAAATTCCTTGAAATAGGACGAATACTGTATCAAACAGAGGAAGATATATCCATAACACTGTTTGTCAATTCAAAAACACCCCAGATAAAAATTTGTCTTCCAATTGAATGGATTAATATAAAAAATTACATAGCATTTTGTTAAGATTAAGAAATAATATTTTTCTTATGTACTTGTAGATATATGATAAAAGTTCAATATTTATTTTGACCTTATGTTAAAAAGTACAAACAGTAAAATATACCATTTCATAGTATTGGATTTGTTGAATAATATTCTAGTTGAAGTGATAAATACATTTGATAAAACTAAATGAAATGTACACATAACTAACTGAGTCACTGAGCCTAGGTTACAATGTGGACATACACAGTACTGTGTATGATTAATTGCATGATAGTTAATTGCTATACATGTAGTATGTTACATGAAATATTTATTTGAAGAACTGTGCAATATATGTGTATGAAATAATAATCAAATGAATAGAAATAAATAAGACATTCCATACAGATATTTCTTTGTTTATAATTGCAACCAGATATAAGTTTCAAGAGTATGACTGAATCTTAAATTAGCTATTTATCACAAGATAACATTACACTGACAAAGGTACTATTTACACTGTGAAACTCATTTAATTGAATATTTTAGTTTAAATAGTATACTTTCATAAGAAACACAACAGGTGCTACATGTGGAGTAGGATCTGCTAACCCTTCACGAAATCCCCCCCAAGATTTTGATGGGGTTCCTGTTGTTTTTGTACCCATATATGTGACATTTTGTTCACACATCGTTGTCAATATAATGGAATTTGACGTGACTGGTGTACTATACTTTTTGGACCTTTTGGATTATAGCTCTTCATCTTTTATATAAGCTTTGGATTTCAAATATTTTGGCCACGAGCATCACTGAAGAGACCTGTATTGTCGAAATGCGCATCTGGTGCAAGAAAATTGGTACCGTTAATTTTATTGTACAAGTGAGAGGTTTAGCGCTATCAAACCAGGTTCAATCCATCATTTTCTAAACTGAAAATGCCTGTACCAAGTCAGGAATATGGCAGTTGTTGTCCATTCGTTTGATGTGTTTTGTCATTTGAATTTATCATTTGATAGGGGACTTTCCGTTTTTTATTTCCTCAGAGTTAAGTATTTTTGTGATTTTACTTTTTTTTCTTCATATAACTGGTTAATTTACAAACTTGGACATATCAATCATGTCCAAAGCCATTTGTATAGAATGACTATATGAATAAGATGTTGTACAATTGCCAATGAAACAACTCTCCATCTAGGTCACAATGTATAAAAAGATAACAATTATAGGTCAAAGGACTAACAAGAATGCCAGGGTGACAAAGTGTTTAAGAAAAAAAAAATCACAAAAATACTGAACTCTGAGGAAAATTAAAAAAGGAAAGTCCCTAATCAAATGGCAAAATCAAAAGCTCAAACACATCAAACGAATGGACACCAACTGTCATATTCCTGATTTGGTACAGGCATTTCAATGATGTCAATTTATGTTGCAGATTCTAGGTACATGTTTATTAGTTATAAGCGTGAATTTAAGGAACTTTTAAGCATCACTAGAAGATGTGTTATGGACATTAAAATATCTTGAAGATCAGTATTGATTGCAAATGTATACAGATATTGTTACTCCTATAACTGTTCAAATCATATTTAGACGATAACTTAATATACAAGAAGATGTGTTTAATATTAAGGCAACCGTAGTATAACCATGTTCAAATGCTTTCCAACAATACAACTTATCACAATAGTCCAAATAACACTAACACTAACAAATGTAGGTCCCGTATGGCCTTCTACAAAGAACAAAGCCCATACTGCATAGTCAGCTATAAAAGGCACCGAAATGACAAATGTAAAACAATACCTTCCCTTCGTAAATTTTATGAACGCCATCACGAGTTGGTTTACCGTTATGGAATAACCGTTTCACAGATGATATCTGATATGTTCCTTACATCGTAACTACGATCCCCTTCCCCTTTTATGAATTTGACCTACCGAATTAGACCATTTTCCGTGTTTGTAATAACATAAGCAACACGACGGGTGCAACATGTGGAGCAGTATTTGCCTACCCATCTGGAGCAGCTGAGATCACCCCCAGTTTTGGGTGGGGTTCGTGTTGCTTAGTCTATAGTTTACAATGTTGTGTCATGTGTACTATATTTGTTTGTCTTTTTGATTTTTAGCCATGGCGTTGTCAGATTATTTTTGATCTAAAAGTTTGACTATCTTTCGCCCCTCTTTTTTAAACAAGAAAACTATTGCATAATCAATATCCAAAAGTGAACGAAAAACAAATTTGTAACTTAGCAACAAACGACAACTACTAAATTACAGGCTCATGACTTGAGACAGGCATATACATACATATTGTGGCGGGGTTAAACATGTTAGCGGGATCCAAACCCTCCCCTAACCTGGGACAGTAATGTAACAGTAAAACATGAGAACGAACGATACAAATCAGTTGAAAAATACTTAAGTCATTAGATGGATACAAATAGAAATACATCTAACAAAAACACAGTGTTGACGTGACTGGGTACGTGTACATCCCAACAACAAAAAGATTATAAATACAGATCTGAGATACCTTGAATTTACTTACAGCAAGTTCAAAACCAATAACAAAGTTAACTAATCTAGCAAATACATTTCGGTATTTTGAATTATATGCCGTTGACAAGGTGACCATCCAAATTGTCAACCCTTAAAGGTTATTTTTAGGATGCAGACCAAAGTGAAATAAATTAATGCATGCAATGATTATGCTCCAAATCGTATAAAATAATGGGTCCATGATTAAAATGATTGTCAGAGTTTAGTTGTTTGTAATGAAGAACGGTTCTTTGAATCTTTCTCTGTTCAAAATTATGCGAGTCAAGAGCAATGATAATGGGTAAATTAATGACAAACAATACTATAGACTCATATAACCCATATATTATATTTAGAAAGAAACAAAACTGGAAATAAGTTAGAAAAACGAAGTTCTCTCATTATTTTGTTTTATGTTTTCACCCAACCTGTTTAATTTCCTTCTACAAAAAGCTAATTTTACATGTGTACGAACGGTTTTGTCACATAAACAGAAAAGAATAAAATTCCAAAATGCCTGCGCACTGTCTCCATATGAATGTAGAAATAATAAAGCTTGTTTTATGACATGGTCATAACAGTAGTTATTAAATGGTATATCGGTTCTAACCAATCCTAGAACCAATCGTATAATCCCCCACATGCGTAGACAGTAAATGATAAGACAGCTGATACAGTATATTTCATCTTCTCGTCTCAGTTCATTACTGATTTGGTTCCACTGAAGAACGTTCCTATTAAACCGTCTTCCCTGAAAACACAAAAGTTCACACTAAATTGTTAACCATTTTGTTTTATATCACATGTATGTTTTTTTTTGTTGTACTGTAGTGTAAAGATCACCCCAGTTTTGTTGGGGTTCGTGTTTCGTATTTCTTCCTGGGTGACGTTTACATTTTCTGACGTCAAACACGCGAAGCAATGAATGTCCGGTGTTGATGTTAAATTTGATAGATGCTTTTATGCTTCTTTAATAAATATTTATTGTTTTGAGATTGGGACACAGTGATGACTACTGTACCCATATTTTGACAATTTCACCTATTATGTCTGTTTTGTTCACGCATCGTTCTGAATATAATGGAATGTGATGCGACTGTCATATAAATGAGAGGTTTAGCGCTATAAAACCAGGTTCAATCCACCATTTTCTACATTTGAAAATGCCTGTAGCACGTTAGGATGTGTTTTATCATTTGATACGGGAATTTCCGTTTTGAAATTTCCTCGGAGTTCAGTATTTTTTGTGATTTTACTTTTTGCTAAGTCTTTAGTTTTCTATGTTGTGTCTTGTGTACTGTTGTTTGTCCTTTTGTCTTTTACCTTTTTGAGCCATGACGTTGTTTGTTTATTTTCGATCTTTGAGTTTCAATGTTCCTCTGGTATCTTTCGCCCCTTTTTTATAGGTTTTGAACAAGCAAGTCGAGTTGAAGAAACTTATCTAGAATGTACATTACAAAAAATAACATAAAGGCTACCCGTCTTGGAAAAGAGTCTGTCCTTCGCGATTTGCCCTTTTGCAACATGTTCCACATGAAGTTGCGCAAAATTGTTTAGGTTTATTGTATTAATCGTTATATTACCCCACTACTTTTTGTTTGCCTGAATCTTACAGCTGTCGTTCCGATATTTTACTGAAATTGTTTTATTCTGCCTGCTGCTATTTTCGTTCTTAAAATTTAGATTCCTGTCACTTGTATTTCAGATTTAAAGACACAATTCTTTTACTCTTACAAAATGTAAAAAAAATCTATACATGGACGATGCTTCTTTATTTCGAATGCGGTCGTTTTAAGGAAGTACACAATGGCGTCGACATTTTTGCATTCTTGCAATGAAATGCCCTTCGCTTTTCATTTACATATAATCCGAATAGGGATTTCGTCCAGATCATCACATGTTAATCTAATTTAATTGTTATCTTTACATTTCAATTGTTTAGCATAGTTGTTTACGTTTTCAGTCAGTGATATTCAATTTGTTATTTGACACCTGCTTCAAGCTGGTTATTACGTATTTGTTTTGTTTAGTGTACATACAATTGCTTACATGCAATTTTGGAGACCGTACATGAGTTTACTCACTTGTCTATATGTTTTTATTTTCATCATTATATACAAAATTGCAATTACAACATATGTGATGACTTCCCATCCTTTGCCCGTCACAAGCATCCAGAATAATCCCCATTTTGTATCTACTGGAACCTTTAACCAACACCATACGCCATTTATGGAGTAAGTACCATTACCAAGCTTGTCATATAAATATGCTGTTAATGTAATTACACCTAAAGAATTTAAATAAAGATAACAGTTAATTTTAAGTACAGTTTATCGGATGTTGACAATCTTACGACTACCGCTATGTTGAAATTTGTGAGTTGCAGTGCAGTGCATTTCATTTATTTTACTTAGTTCACAGACAAGCAAAAGATATCAAAGTGACTTTGAAACTCATCAATCCAATATAAACTGATAGCTCTAAGACCTTATAAATAAACAAAAAAGAATTAAAATAACATAATACATTGCACAACACAGAAACAAAAGACTGAAAAACACATACCCTACCAACACCTGGGATCATCTCATGGTGCTCTGGACTATACGGTATGGAATCATTGACGATCATTTCTGGTCTCATGACTAATTTTGAAGATCTTTACCAAGTTTCCAAGACATTTGACAAGAAATGGATAAGAATATTGTCTATACGTCATGAGTGGATAAAGATACATGAAATACCATGGGGAAAACTACAAACGACGAAAAGACCAGCAGTAGACAACGATCAACTAAGAAAACAAGAGGACGATTATTTTTACAGGTTTATTTTGCAGATTAGCACATGATGATCGTTTTCAAAGGTTGTTTGTTTAATTATCAATAAGGAAGTTATAACCAACCATGATTACACCTGATATTCTTTTTCAATTACTGGGTTGATTTAAATCACCCGAAAGAGATAATTATATATATAAACTTCATACAGACTTGTAAGAGACAATTACCTCAAAGATCAATTGATCAAGTTTTGTTTAGATTGGCCTTGATGTTTTAGGACATTTTAAAAATAAGAATAACAAACGAGGGACGATAAATTATGTTAATAGTTCACAAATACAATAAATAATAAATAAAGTGACACTACTTATTAAAGACCCCGTATGAAGGAGGGATGTGTCTCTTAAAGGTCATATATACCCTGAAAAGTTTGAATTGTGGAAGGTACGGACAAACTGAAAAGGAAAACAGAAAAATATTGGAATATAAATTTTTACCACTAGTTCTGTATTATAACCTGTAATTTTAGATAAAAGTGCATACACTAGTTGACTATAACGACTTATCTAGGTTTCATGTAATGTAATTTTAACATATCTAACTTCCCACAAAATAATAATGATTTTATCAAAACAAACATCATTTTTAATAATTCTTGCTGACTTACATACCTGGTATTCCCCATACAATAACATGAATGAGTTTCATTGTTTTTCTGGTTAAAAGCGGGTCTTCCTGTATCCAAACACATCGAAAAAGATACATCGCTATTGATAGAATCCACAGAAATGAGGAGATACTGAAAGAAGTGGTAATAAAACTTTGTCCAACACACACAGCATTACTTGAAAGAGACTGTTTTGAATCCAAGTAATAAAACTGTACACCTCCCACGCCATTTCCAAATGCAATGCAAATGTCAGCTATTGTCAGAGCAACCAATAAATCTCTGACTCGATTTTGAGTTTCTGTGATTCTCGAATATGACCATATTATCAATAAACCGCCAATGATAGAAAGAAGTGAACTTGCAACTGTTATTCCAGCAGAAATAGTTAGTTCTTTATCAGAGAAATCTGTTTTGTTCATCTTTAACATGTTTAAGCTACATTTATTTTAATTTGTGTTTACACGTGGTTAATGAAAATTCCCTTTCATATTATGTTATCATCAGGAAAAGTTATTGCAGATAACAAATGAATTTGATTTTAACACATGATTTAATTAGTCATGTATTGTGATTTGATAGGGCGACACCCATCAAAATCACAGTAATGATCATGTCTATTTAAAAAACTCGAATTGGCATCGCACATTTTGAGCTGGTTATGGATAACACCAGTATTGTCATAGAAGGAATTCAAACAGTATTTACTAAACGTATAGATGATAACATATCAAGACTCCTTGTGTACACGCCGTATTATTGATTAGATAACAGAAGATGTGGTATTAATGGCATTGAGACAACTCTCCATCCAAGTCATAATTAAATTTGTAAAAGTAAACCAGGATAGGTCAAAGTTAGGTCTTCAACACGAAGTCTTAGCTCACACTGAACAGTTATCGATAAAAGGCCCCAATAACGACTTGTGTAAAACCATTTAAACGGGAAAACCAACAGTCTAATCTATATAAAACACGAGAAACGAGAAACACTTAGGAAACACATCAACAAACGACAACCACGGTTCCTTAATTATGACAGGTGCAAACAAATGCAGCGGGTAAAAACTTTTAATATGTACCAACATTCACTCGTTCCTGAAACAATAGTGTAACATCACAACATAGAAAGACACACTATGAAATAGCAATGGCTTTAGTGAACACACATATAAATTACAAGAATTGAAACGATGGATAATGACTTTTTGTTTTACTGTTTCCCAAAAAAATCAAAGAAAAAAATAATTCCAACTACCGAATTTAACATGCTTTCGTGACCTTATTACTGGTAATGGTTAAACCAGAAAAAAGGTTATTTCCAATCACTTCATTTACAATCGAACGTTTATCATGTTTACACTATATATGAAATTGTCGCCTACGATAAGGTATATCACAAATATTTATCTTTCAATAAAAGTAAATACAATCTCTCAAATCAGATAACTTGTCACCTATTTATTGACCTATAAAGTCACACTGATATGAACCCACTAGTAAACATCCTGATAGAATTTTATTCTGCCAGTAGCGTCACAACATGGGACTAATATAAACGATTTTCGCATGTACTCATGACACGCGAGATTTTAAAACCAAGAATGCAAAACCATTTACGAATAGAGTATCTCTTTTGTATAATAATGCAAAACCATTTACGAATAGGGTATCTCTTTTGTATAAGAATGCAATACCATTTGCGAATAGGGTATCTCTTTTGTATAATAATGCAATACCATTTGCGAATAGGGTATCTCTTTTGTATAAGAATGCAATACTATTTGCGAAAAGGGTATCTCTTTTGTATAAGAATGCAAAACCATTTGCGAATAGGGTATCTCTTTTGTATAATAATGCAATACCATTTTCGAACAGGGTATCTCTTTTGTATAATAATGCAAAACCATTTACGAATAGGGTATCTCTTTTGTATAAGAATGCAATACCATTTGCAAATAGGGTATCTCTTTTGTATAATAATGCAAAACCATTTACGAATAGGGTATCTCTTTTGTATAAGAATGCAATACCATTTGCGAACAGGGTATCTCTTTTGTATAATAATGCAATACCATTTGCGAATAGGGTATATCTTTTGTATAAGAATGCAAAACCATTTGCGAATAGGGTATCTCTTTTGTATAAGAATGCAATACCATTTGCGAATAGGGTATCTCTTTTGTATAATAATGCAATACCATTTGCGAATAGGGTATATCTTTTGTATAAGAATGCAAAACCATTTGCGAATAGGATATCTCTTTTGTATAAGAATGCAATACCATTTGCGAACAGGGTATCTCTTTTGTATAAGAATGCAATGCCATTTGCGAATAGGGTATATCTTTTGTATAAGAATGCAAAACCATTTGCGAATAGGGTATCTCTTTTGTATAAGAATGCAATACCATTTGCGAATAGGGTATCTCTTTTGTATAAGAATGCAATACTATTTGCGAAAAGGGTATCTCTTTTGTATAAGAATGCAAAACCATTTGCGAATAGGGTATCTCTTTTGTATAAGAATGCAATACCATTTGCGAATAGCATGAATAGGGTATCTCCTTTGTAGATTAATGACTGACAGTTCTTGCATCTAAAATAAAAATATTACCTATTCAAACTTACACATTATTCGATCTGCTTAGGACTTTAGGTAGACAAATCAAAGGGTTGCGAACATTTGTGATGCAATTATTTGTTGACATTAATATTGTTTGATTTAGTACGCATATGATCACTGCTTTGAATTATTCACATATTGTCATGACGGAACCTTTTGTAGTTGACTATACAGTATGGATGAAGGCTTTGTAAATGGAGACAAATGATATCCGCTTCATGACGACTCTGTTGAATACTTATCCCATCGGAAATCATGTCAGATCTTCCTATTTAATAAAGCTTCATATCATCTAGTAATATTTCCAAACAATAATGTTAAGGCAGCACCAACCGTCTTCATCCACTATATTGGATATTTTTTTACAGAAATAAATAAACTTGTTATTTATAGTATGAGAACAGAAGTGCAAATTTGGCCTCACACTATATATTTATCAAAGGTATATATTGAAAATAGTGAGATGAAATTTAACACAAAATAAGTAAATATTGAATAACACAAATGCATTACCAAGTGTATCAACAGGTCAAATTAACACGCAATTATGATTTGAGATTACTCGCAGTTACTGAAAACTAAAAACAGTTAAAAAGAAAAAAAACATGAATCATCAACTAAAATCAACTACAAATTCATCCCAGGGATTTTTTTTAACGTCATGTCAGTCGAATAAGACATACCTTCTGCAATGCCAAAAATGAAAGTATAATAAATGTGTATAATGTTATATATAGATAAAGAAATAATTATATAAAAAATGAACTGAGAAATATGTTTATTTAACTATGTTTTGATTTGTTGTTGACATCATCGATATTTGTGCCAATGAAAAAAAAAATCAATATTTAAAGATCTAATAACAGCATTGATAAATTAACCTTTACTATTAATAAGTTCGTTTAAAGGTTCGATGAGTTTTCACGGATCACAAAGTAATTTCCGCGCTATTAGTGCAATAAATCCTTAAAAATGGGTTATGAAACACCATTTTGAAAATCTTGCTACAGGAACAGCGGAATTTACTAATTAAATCAGACGTGTGCCTCGTCTACAAAATAATTATCTATACATGAGGCTTTAATGAAAACAGAACTGCTATACCTTAAACTCTTCGCAAAAGGAAGTTTTCAAAGACCCAAGACTGACAAGACTTGATTCTCTGAAAGTTTGGTATATGATTTAAAGTTGTAATAATGCAACTCAGGTAAATGTTATCATCAACGGACCAAAGTCACGTGCTGCAAATGCTTTGTATAAAATACCTTTGATTTTGTTACCTGCAAAGCTTCACTGTTTACATCATCATTTGTAAATTAAACGCGACATAACCAATTCATCTTTTGAACTGCAAACTTTATTTAGCAATGAATACAATTTATGGTGTAAGAAATGAAAATGAAACTTTAAAGAGGTTTGATCCGAATCGGTTTTCTGAATATATCTCGACAAAAAGCCCCAAGACAATCGTTTGAAAGCTAAGAATATATAAGAACTGAAACCAGCGATCTGGTTCTAAACTCGTCAGTATATTTTGCTGTTAATGATGAAAAATGTTAATGTAATTTGGTGTTAATAGGTATCAAACTCATAACACACAATTCGGTTCCAGCTGAAACACAATGCTCCAAAAGGATTCTAGATTCTAAACATATGCCTACACCATATACCTTTCAGCAAATCAGGACTGTCATGCTATTCTTCATAATCAATATTAGTTCTTTAATCTTTTCTACATTAACTTAAGTTAGCAGTTTAAGCTTGATGAAATTATAAATTATACAATGCGTGTGTTGTGGTATAGTTGGCACAGATTTAATAGGATAGAACAGATATTAATAAAAAAAAAATCTTATTGAAAGAACACTATTCATCAATTTTTAAGTCTTAAAAAGATAAACTATTCAATAGCAATTAAGTTCATATCACCAGTAGTATTGGACATTCTTACGTTACAGATTTCAAACATTACATAACACATATCGAGGAATATGTTCTAATAACAGAATTTACGAACTTCAGATTTATAATCCAATTAATATGGATCAAACAGATTTATTTGTTCCAATTAAGCGCTGTTGCACTTGCAGTGAAAATATTTCAACTAAACGTGGACAAACTATCGTGCTCGTAAAAATATTAGTATTGGCTATCATCCCTATTATTGTTCTAGTAATTCAAGGAGGTATAACTATTGCAGAAGATAACAATCAGGTAGTTACACAACATAAAGTCGAAGCAGATATTAAGTTTAGTGTAGAAATCGGACTACTAGTCCACAATCTACAAATTGAAAGGGGAACAACATCCATGTACGTTTCTTCAGGAAGGATGGATATTCTATCAGTTGTACAGAGCAAAAGAACAATGACAGACATTTCGCTAAACGCTCTAGGAAAATGGATATCATTGTCTACCCCTGGTTACTTCCGGTCAAGAAATACCTTTTTCCAACGACTACGGGAATATAGAAATATTTTCGACAGCCTAAACAAGAGTTCAAGTGAAGTAATAAAATTTTACTCTTATGATATGGACGTCATATTAGATTGGTTAGGATCTATAATAACAAACGCTAAATATGTAACAGAAACAAGCTGGCAACCATTGATAGCGTACCATATGATTTTGTTAAGCAAAGAACAAACTGGGATGGAAAGAGCCCTTGGTGGAGTATACTTTGCGAAAGGTAATGATATCACATCTTTAAAAAAAAATCAATTACTTTTTAAAATCTATGAATGAGTTTTAAGTTGATTATATGTATATGTTCACGATAAAGATACATGTACATCAATCGATAAAAAGGTTAACAAAAACATTAAACACAAGACAACAATAAACAAGTGAAATAATAAAAAAAAAAAAGAAACATAATATACTAACATAAGTTCTTATTCACTACAAAGAAAAGGAAATATAGATATGAAGATGTGATACCAGTGCCAATGAGACAACTCTTCATTAAAGTCACAATGAATAATAAATAAACAGTTATAGGTCAAAGTACAACCATTCACATAGAGTCTTAGCTTACACCAAACAGAAAGTTTTGCTGGGCCCCAAAATGACCAATATTAATCACAATACAAACAAGAAAAAAAGCTACCGAACCTATAATTTTTTTTAACAAAAAACAATAATCACAGCAACACACGACAGCCACTGAACAACAGGTACATAAAAATGCAGCGGGTCTAAACGTTTTATCAGCGCAAACCTTCAACCTAGCATGCGACAGCAAAGTAACATCAAGTTTACTTACAACCCACCAATACAATCTTGATCAGTACTAGTGGTCTTAGAGGAAAGAAAATTCATGCTCCTTTTAAGGCACCCATCGTGATGATTGAGAGAAAAAAAAACCGAAGATTTAGTAGGGTAACCGATAATCTGTGTCCTTTTTAAAAATATTAAAAAATAGGTCTGAAGGCCCGAAATGACAAATTGTAAAACAATTCAAAAGAAAAAAAACTAACGGCCTAACTAATGCACAAAATAATGAACGAAAAACAAATATGTAACACAGCAACAAACGACAAATACTGAATTACAAGTACAAGAGCTGCTTGACTTTAGACAGGCTTTTTAAAGTTGATTTTTGAGGTGTTGACTATGCTCATTGTTAAAGACCGTACAGTGACCTATAGTTGTTATTAACTCTGTCATTTTTGTCCTTTATGAAGAGTTATCTTATTGGCACTCATACGAATAATATCTATCTACATATATGTTTTTTGAACGCATAGGTAAACTACAGTATAAATAGCTTTGCAAGACGTTTTGGATATTCAATTAGCCTATACTGTGTGGTCGAATAATCCGTAAACTTGTTAACTCATGTGAACTACATGAAACTCAACATATACCCTCACGACACTTACCAAAGAGGAAATCCCGGATAATCATAGGTCTGTTCTTTGTTCCTTTGGTATTTCTACATAAGTGTCTTTACAAACAACGGTATATTGCTGGGTCTTCCAAGTGCTCCACGAAACCTCTTTCTAAATTATTAACATCTATTTTATCAGCAATCAAAGACGGGCTTCAAAGTTATTGTGAAACTGCCTATTCTAGAGGTGGCGTGAATCAGATGTGGATACTTAAAAATTCCAAAGATCTTTTAGAGTACATACAATCTAACTCTCTTTCATCTTGTAACAGTATTAAAACATTTGAATTTTCTACTCTTTACACAAGTATTCCACATTCCAAACTAAAAGACAAATTGAAAGAGTTGGTATTACTTTGCTTCATAAAAAAGAATGGCCAACGTAGATACAAGTATCTTGTCTTAGGGAGGGATAAATCATACTTTGTTAAGAATCACTCTGATTCAAACAAAAAATTCTCTGAAACCGATATTATCAAGATGCTTGATTTCTTGATTGACAACATATTTGTAACGTTCGGAGGACGTTTTTTTCAACAGACTGTCGGCATCCCGATGGGAACAAATTGTGCCCCTCTACTTGCCGACTTGTTTCTTTATTATTGTGAGGCTGACTTCATGCAGAAACTTCTTAGGAAGAAAGATAAGAAGTTAGCAATATCCTTTAACTCTACTTTCCGCTATATAGATGACGTTCTTTCACTAAACAATTCAAAATTTGGTGACTATGTGGAACGCATCTATCCCATCGAATTGGAGATAAAGGATACTACAGATACATCTAAGTCGGCTTCATATCTTGACTTACATCTAGAAATTGACAATGAGGGTCGGTTGAAAACAAAACTTTACGACAAAAGAGATGATTTCAGCTTTCCAATTGTGAACTTTCCATTTCTAAGTAGCAACATTCCAGCAGCACCTGCATACGGGGTATATATCTCCCAATTGATACGATATTCCCGTGCTTGCATTTCCTATCATGATTTTTTTGATAGAGGGTTACTGCTCACAAGGAAGCTATTAAACCAAGAGTTCCAAATGGTGAAGTTGAAATCATCCCTTCGTAAATTTTACGGACGCCATCACAAATGATATCGGATATGTTCCTTACGTCGTAACTACAATCCCCTTCCCTTTCATGAATGTGACCTACCGAATTAGACTATTTACCGGATTTGTAATCACATAAGCAACACGACGGGTGCCACATGTGGAACAGGATCTGCTTACCCTTCCTGAGCACCTGAGATCACCCCTAGTTTTTGGTGGGGTTCGTGTTGTTTATTCTTTAGTTTTCTATGTTGTGTCATGTGTACTATTGTTTTTCTGCTTGTCTTTTTCATTTTTAGCCATGGCGTTGTCAGTTTGGTTTAGATTTATGAGTTTGACTGTCCCTTTGGTATCTTTCGTCCCTCTTTTACATCAAGTATACGTCATTAAACATGCATACGAACTGAATTAAACGAAAGTTTCAAGGATGTAAAAATACTAAAAACTTTAAATGAAGTTCAAGTAATTGAGAAGTAAATATTAGCGTGTGAAGCATAATATATGTACATATAGTTTCAAATTGATTTGAAATTCATCTCGTAGAACTACAGATGTACATAAACATTCATATGCACCAGTTCTAATCAACCATATATTATAACAGCACTAACCATTTTAAAAGTAAAGAATTTCAATGACTCTAGATTAAACATGATTATCGAACAAACTTGCTAGCATAGTTAAATGCTTTCAAACCAGTAGAGTGACACATTAACAATTAAGATATACATGTTGAAAAACAATCATAAAAATGTCAAACCAATCAACATTTTGAATAGCACTGAGATTATATTTCGTCGACAAAGAAAAATCATAAGCGAAGTATTTGAACGGTCTCATGTTATTATTGACATGTCCTAACATTTATTCAATTTGCCGTTTAAAATCCAGGGAACTGCATAATGTGTACACTTCAAAAAAGCGTTCGACCTTTGTTACATAACCATTGTTAAGTATGTTGTTAACCGATAGCCCGATAATCTTAGGAATGATGACTGTATGCACCATGATATATCTATGTTGGTCGCAGTATTAGCGCTTCTTATAGGCGAGTGTAATATTTGAATAAGACGTCTAGTTAAGGTCTTTAATGCACACACCTCACACACGGCTAATTTCTTTTTTAAATGAAAGAATAATGATTTAACTTTGATATTTGCCCGGTCGTCACAAAACCGTACGGTACAGTTTTTTTCAAATTGACGTTTATTTCAGAAATTATTTGAAAATTATAAAATTACGACATGTTTTTCAAGCAAAAGAAATTAGTCGTATCTCTTCTTTTAGACAGAATAATTAAGTGAATTAGTTTCTTAAAATAATGAAAAACAATATTTACAACTATAGCTCCGCATGCTTTTGCATTCCTTCTAAATATTTGACATTTTGTACGAACATTTTCATAATCCTGACCTTTTCGGATCTACAATTAAATTTTTTATTAAATGCTTTTGCACTCTATCCGTTTTAGAACACACCAAATCACTCATCAGTTATCGTTTTTTCATTCAAGATCAAAACTTTATCTCAACATTTCTTAAAATCACGAATTTCTGTAATTTTATGATGTTGGGTAAAACACTATAGTTTCCGGAATCCCTTATCTATTTCGTTATCGTTTTTTTTACTGAATATATTAGTCGATTTCCGTGTACTTGATAGTGCTATTAGAGTACGATAAATCATATTCAAACGGTTCTATTTCTATCTTGAACTTTAGTGTAGCTTAAATAGATATAAAATCGTCCGAAAGGGTGTCAAACATAATATGTCGCAAATTTAATTACTTGTAAAAGACTGCATCATAGAGAAGTTTTCCATTTTGCGTTGTTTTGTTGCGGATATACACACCGAACTAGATTGTATTTTTAATTGTGAAAGTTGTGTTTGGCATACAGTCAAAATTGGCCTTTCGTCATGGTTTTGATCTGTTTCAAGTTTGTTATTTGTCACGGATTTTAACATTATAATAACTTATGTTTATGTCTTTTCACAGCTTTTTATGTATCTTTTGCTGGAAAAATACTTATACATTTATTTCAGTACCAGTAAATATTTTTGTTCTCTACAGATTAGCGCATATCGTCAATGTTCAAATTTGGCAGGTTTTAGACGACAAATTGTGTGCAATGTTTTTCTAACTATGTTGCAATAACTTGACAATATTTATGTGTTGTTCTACATGCACACATTTGAATGTGTTCGCTATTAATTTTTCTAGATAGTACTTGTTAAGACTTACTTGTAATTTTTGGTTCTTTGAATATCTTTTTGACCATCTTCAATATCAATACCCTTCCCGAAGCATCAACTATGAACAATTCACATGTATTTACAAGGGACCAACCAATCAAACATGCATGTGCCAAGTCAGGAATATGACAGTTGTTGTCCATTCGTTTGATGTGTTTTATCATTTGATTTTGCCATTTGATTAGGGAATTTCCGTTTTGAATTGTTCTCGGAGTTGAGTATTTTTTTGATTTTACTTTTTTCAATACGTGAGTCACCAACGCGACAGTCTTCCACTGACATTGTTTTAAGCCTCGGTCACACCTTACCGGATAGCTCGGACGGACGCCTAACGGATAAAAAAAAGTTATCCGTTGACAAACTTTTTATCCGTTGGGTGTCCGTTGGTGTACTAGCGGACATGTAACGAATGCCTAACGGACACACAACGGACATTGAACGCACGTGAAACGGATACCTATCGGACAGAACGGACGTCGAACGTACATCCAACGGACGAGTACCGGATAAAACGGACACCTAACGGAAGCGTAACGGATAAAACGGATGAACATAATAATCTGAAAATTAAAGGCAATAAACCATCTAAAAATTAAAGGCAACAAACCTTCTGAAAAGTAAAAGCAATAAACCATTTGAAAATTAAAGGCGCGTCAGATGGTCATGGTATCTTGTATATATGTTATAATATTTACTTCTGGGAAAGTGTGGTCAGTAGGACAGGTATCAAGATCATACGTACCAAACAAATTGAACAATTTATCCAATTTTTTTTTTAACGTTTTTACACTCGAGGGTCACTTTAGTTAACTGGTTTAGCTGATTTTATTTTGTATTGCGTCTTGTTTAGCATGATATGTGTGCAAATATAGAGCTCCTCTGATTAAAAAAATCAAGGTAGAAGCAGTGTGGTAATTCAGTCTTATAGAGTTTAAGTTGATTTTCTGAATTTGTTCATATTATGGTATGAAAACGGATATGGTGTTATGCGGAACTCTCCATCCGTACTGCATGCTACGATATTTTGTTCCAGACGCAAGGTGTCTAAGTGTATAATTGCTAACTTGAGTCATGGTTCCAGCGGATTTTTGTAAAAGGTATTCTGCTTGGCTATGCGAGGTCCAACCCGCTGCAATATCTCGTCGAACATCTCTGTGGGCATACGAAGGAAGTGTAAAAAGGATTGCCGATCCTCCCGCCTAAGTTTGGTCATGAGTTGGTCATATAGACCAAAACTGCGTCGTCTTTCAGGACTAAGCCATGGTCGTGTCCACCATCTCCTTTGTCTTCTCCTTCTTCTCTTTTCGACAGCTATAAGGTTTATATTTGCTACATTTAAGCTGAGTCTGCCATGAATAAGAGCTGCTTGGTAGCGAAGACGTGCTCTTACTCCAAGATCCATCACGAATAATAAAAATTCATGACACTCAAGAAAATCTAACATACCAAATATTGGCATTTCTGACGCGAAATTTCAATTGGCATTTGTGCGTTTTACATCTGGTAGGCATCCGTTTTATCCGTTATCCTTCCGTTGATGTCCGTTTCACATCCGTTTTATCCGTTAGGCGTCCGTTAGGCGTCCTGTAAGCCTCGGTCACACCTTACCGGATAGCTCGGACGGACGCCTAACGGATAAAAAAAAGTTATCCGTTGACAAACTTTTTATCCGTTGGGTGTCCGTTGGTGTACTAGCGGACATGTAACGAATGCCTAACGGACACACAACGGACATTGAACGCACGTGAAACGGATACCTATCGGACAGAACGGACGTCGAACGTACATCCAACGGACGAGTACCGGATAAAACGGACACCTAACGGAAGCGTAACGGATAAAACGGATGAACATAATAATCTGAAAATTAAAGGCAATAAACCATCTAAAAATTAAAGGCAACAAACCTTCTGAAAAGTAAAAGCAATAAACCATCTGAAAATTAAAGGCGCGTCAGATGGTCATGGTATCTTGTATATATGTTATAATATTTACTTCTGGGAAAGTGTGGTCAGTAGGACAGGTATCAAGATCATACGTACCAAACAAATTGAACAATTTATCCAATTTTTTTTTTAACGTTTTTACACTCGAGGGTCACTTTAGTTAACTGGTTTAGTTGATTTTATTTTGTATTGCGTCTTGTTTAGCATGATATGTGTGCAAATATAGAGCTCCTCTGATTAAAAAAATCAAGGTAGAAGCAGTGTGGTAATTCAGTCTTATAGAGTTTAAGTTGATTTTCTGAATTTGTTCATATTATGGTATGAAAACGGATATGGTGTTATGCGGAACTCTCCATCCGTACTGCATGCTACGATATTTTGTTCCAGACGCAAGGTGTCTAAGTGTATAATTGCTAACTTGAGTCATGGTTCCAGCGGATTTTTGTAAAAGGTATTCTGCTTGGCTATGCGAGGTCCAACCCGCTGCAATATCTCGTCGAACATCTCTGTGGGCATACGAAGGAAGTGTAAAAAGGATTGCCGATCCTCCCGCCTAAGTTTGGTCATGAGTTGGTCATATAGACCAAAAATGCGTCGTCTTTCAGGACTAAGCCATGGTCGTGTCCACCATCTCCTTTGTCTTCTCCTTCTTCTCTTTTCGACAGCTATAAGGTTTATATTTGCTACATTTAAGCTGAGTCTGCCATGAATAAGAGCTGCTTGGTAGCGAAGACGTGCTCTTACTCCAAGATCCATCACGAATAATAAAAATTCATGACACTCAAGAAAATCTAACATACCAAATATTGGCATTTCTGACGCGAAATTTCAATTGGCATTTGTGCGTTTTACATCTGGTAGGCATCCGTTTTATCCGTTATCCTTCCGTTGATGTCCGTTTCACATCCGTTTTATCCGTTAGGCGTCCGTTAGGCGTCCTGTAGACGTCCGTTGGTGAATTGGTCTACCGGATCTCCAACGGATGCATAACGGACACGTAACGGATACAAAACGGACGAGTACCGTACAAAACGGACGCCTAACGGACGTTCAACGGACATTTTATCCGTTGGACGTCCGTTCAAAGTTTTGAACATGCTCAAAATTTTCCACCGGACAGAACGGACGTCAACGGATAAAACGGACGCTTAACGGACATGCAACGGATATGGACGGACGCCTAACGGATAAGAACGGACGTCTAACGGACATCAACGGATTGAAAAAAAGTTATCCGTTAGGCGTCCGTTCGAGCTATCCGGTAAGGTGTGACCGAGGCTGTAGACGTCCGTTGGTGAATTGGTCTACCGGATCTCCAACGGATGCATAACGGACACGTAACGGATACAAAACGGACGAGTACCGTACAAAACGGACGCCTAACGGACGCCTAACGGACGTTCAACGGACATTTTATCCGTTGGACGTCCGTTCAAAGTTTTGAACATGCTCAAAATTTTCCACCGGACAGAACGGACGTCAACGGATAAAACGGACGCTTAACGGACATGCAACGGATATGGACGGACGCCTAACGGATAAGAACGGACGTCTAACGGACTTCAACGGATTGAAAAAGAGTTCGAGCTATCCGGTAAGGTGTGACCGAGGCTTTATAGAGAGAAACTTGAGAAATTTATTATTAAACCTTCATTCATGAGATTTTCGCATATTAAGGATTTAACGTTTTTGCAAAAGCTGTAACTTATAAGAAAGCATTAGAGGTTTGATTTATTTCTTTTGAAAAACGATACATTCAAACTCGTAATCATTTAGCGTGACAAATATAACACAACATTAAAAGTTTCAGTTTTTTTTTATCTCTGTGCACAAAAAATCAAAGTATTCCCAGAAAAGTCTTTCAGATATAAAGTTACTTTTTATAGGTTTTTTTTCTTGATCTAAATTTCAAAGAACGGCTCATTTAATTAATTTTGTGTCGCATGAAAAGTTAAGCTTTACAGATTGGAATTTAAGGGACTGCATGTGTAATTGAAATAGGAACTTAAAGCACTGAACTTTTTCTATTTGATATGTTATCAAGATAGAAAGCAAGTAATTTTTTTTTTTTAATTTATCATATTTTATTGAAATCTGTACAATTGTTAGTTTAAAACATCAAGTACCGGTACCTTATCCCGGCCTCGTTAACATTAGTAAATAAAATATTTATACAGTTGTTAGTATTTGTTAGTATTATACATTGAATTTTCAATATTTGAAAAAAATTATATCATGTCAGTAATTTTAAAAAGATAGAAGTTTACAATTAATATTTTCAAGCATAATTATCTGTATAACAAATGGACAGGTTTTGAATATATATATATAAAAGTCTATAAAAACGACCAACCAGCACTATATACCGGATCGTCTAGAATAGGCGATACTATGCAGATAAGGAAAAAATAATATCAGTATAAAGATTTGCACAACGGTACTGATATAAGATGTTATAATACGAAAATGTTGTTATTAAATCGTGTTGACAAATATTTCGTCTCAACAAATGGCCTTCTTCAAGTGTCACAAGTTTTAACAATACTGTATTGTAATATATATATATATTTATATATGTGTATATATAAATAACTCACCTGCTATGTTTATATCATAGTATTAAGATGAAAAATCAGCAAATTCCACAATTGATACCAATCAAGAAGCATGCTCCCATCTAAAAAATTAAACAATCTGATCAAGAAAATAAATCTACCACACACATAAATTAAGAAATATATATGTTACAGTCATTTTCTAAATTTCTAGCAATTTGTAAAATTCCTAATCTTGATGACAGGCATTATACAAAATGACTGAAAATACCTTTTTTGTAAAATGACTGAAATTTTGAAACAAAATTTGACAAATTGGCTTTTCAGTTTCCGGCAATTTAAAGAAGAAGTATTTCATTGAGATGCATATGACTTAAGTGGATTGAACACTATATCTTACAAATTAATTAACTTATTGCTCGATAAAAATAATTTATTCTTCAAAAACCATCTAGGAAGGTTTGTATGTCATATGATATCTTCTTTTTAGTGAAACTACGTTTAGTACGTACTCATTCTGTATTTCGGATACCACTGGTGAATTTATTATTATTTGGTCATAGTCGCAAAAGGACACATTGTTCTGTTAAGGTGGTATGGGTGTCTTCCACCATCTATGATTGTAAAAAACAGAGAACATAAGGTCCAGATTTTTTATCAAGTTAGCACAATTTGATGCTGTAATGCAGAAATTTAGTGTGCATTTTCATTTAAAAGAACTTATTTATAAGAATATAATTTATAAATATTAATATTTTTACAAGTGTTGATTTTTTGGTTGTTTTTGAATGTTTTTAAATTAGCATTTTAAGGGAAGGTTACTCTAAAACAGTGCATTTTTTTTTAGGATTCTGCAAAGAATTTTCTTATTTTGCATTTTAGCCGGAAAAAAACGTTGGGTGACCCTATCTTTTCTTTTGATATTCCCTAAGCGTTGTCTGAAAGCTATCTTTTCCTAATTCATTTCACAATTCAATCATTTTGTTTATTTTCTAATCACAAAATAGTGTTTTTCCTGTAATATCCTTACAAAATGTGTCATTTTGTCACAACCTGTAGCTTGAGAAAATGCGGGGTGACCTATCATTTTTATTGTAGCGAGAAACTCCCGCACCCGGAGGCGTCCTTCAGCTGGCCCCTTAAAAATATGTATACTAGTTTAGTGATTATGGACGTCATACTAAACTCCGAATTATACATAAGAAACTCAAATTAATAAACAGCTGCGCCAAGAGCGCATGATACGCCCGACGTCTTATGTGGAAGTCTTATGCAATAATCATAAATAGTTTCTGAGAAAGTTTTGAGCAATAACCATATATTGTTTTAGAGACACGGCGGGACATGTGAAACCCCCCACCCTGTTTTTTTTTTTACAAAAAACTAAATATTACCAAAATAAAATTTTGAATCAAAACCAAAAAGTATACAGATCTTTAGATTAGTATAATAAAGAAGTGTGTAAAGTTTTAAGCAATAATCATAATATATAAACTTTGACGGGCGTATAAAAATCATACAAGACCCACAAAGGCCAGAAGCTCCTGACTTGGAACAGGCGCAAAATTGCAGCGGGGTTAAACATGTTTATGAGATCTCAACACTCCTCTATACCTCTAGCTAATGTAGAAAAGTAAACGCATAACAATACGCACATTAAAATTCAGTTCAAGAGAAGACCGAGTTCGAGGTCAAAAGATGTAACAAAAGAAAATTAACAAAATGACAATAATACATAGTAAACAACAGACTACTAGCAGTTAACTGACATGTCAGCTCCAGACCTCAATTAAACTGTTTGAAAGATTTTGTTTTCATCATATGAATATCAGTTCTTTCAACTACACACAATGTATCTTGAGAAAAACACAGGGTCCCGGATTCAGGTTCCACACAAGAAAGACAACACGTACCGTTCATCAACTAGTACCACGTGTCGCTGTCCTACCACTTCTAACTACTCCTGAGGTAGAATATGTGAAGATTAGTGCCTTAACCGACATATATTCGACTGCACATAAACTACACGCTCAGTCCCATCATTATTTTGTTACATAGTCTGTAAAGTGCCTGTACTGTCCGGACCATTACACTTCACATGGACTTCGGACTACACCATTCACTACACATCATCTAAAGGGATGACAAAGAAAGCGAAAAAATGATTCCAGCACCCACATCCAAACATCTTTCAGCTGTTGTCAGCTATTCGGTCGGGTTGTTGTCTCTTTGACACATTCCCCATTTCTATTTTCAACTTTATCTTTAAACTCACAAAACTACTGAAACACGAGGAATCTTGAGAAAAGCACAGGGACACGGATTCAGGTTCCATACAACAAAGACAACACGTATCATTTATCAACTAGTACCACGTGTCGGTGTCCTGCCACTTCTAACTACTCTTAAGGTAGAATATGTGAAGTTTAGTGCCCTAACTGACATATATTCGACTGCACATCAACTATCAACTACACGCTCAGTCCCATCACTATTTGTTACATAGCCTGTAAAGAGCGTGTACTGTCCGGACCATTACACTTCACATGGACTTCGGACTACACCATTCACTACACTTCATCTAAAGGGATGACATAGAAAGCGAAAAAATGATTCCAGCACCAATTCCAAATATCTTTCAGCTGTTGTCAGCTACTTGGTCGGGTTGTTGTCTCTTTGACACATTCCCCATTTCTATTTTCAACGTTATCTTTAAACTCAAAAAACTACTGAAACACGAGGAATATATGCACTTACCATGTTGCAGTATGCAGCCGGTGGATAAAGAGTGGCCTTGTATAACGTATATCTGAAATTTGATATAGTGCTCATTGTTGAAGACTGCTATGTGATTTGGTCGCCGGTTATATTATACCTGATATTTTGGTATGCACATTATGAAGAAATGCTCATAGACCTATCTTCAAACTAGAGTTCCAAATGGTGAAGTTGAAATCATCCATTCGTAAATTTTACGGACGCCATCACGAGTTGGTTGACCGTTATGGAATAACCGTTTCACAATAATATCGATATGTTCCTTACGTCGTAACTACAATCCCCTTCTCTTTATGAATGTGACCTACCGAATTAGACTGTTTACCGGATTTGTTATAACATAAGCAACACGACGGATGCCACATGTGAAGCAGGATATGCTGACCCTTCTGGAGCACCTGAGTTTTTGGTGTGGTTCGTATAACTTATTCTTTAGTTTTCTATGTTGTGTCATGTGTACTATTGTTTGTCTGTTTGTCTTTTTCATTTTTAACCATTGCGTTGTCAGTCTTTTTCCGATTTATGAGTTAGACTGTCCCTCTGGTATCGTTTGTGCCTCTTTTAAGGTTTTGGTTGAAGACATGTTTATAGGCATGCTTTTAGTGGGAAGTGTCTGATATTCTATGAGGATGTAAAACAAAAGATTCAGACACAAATACAGATACACACTTGCAATTATTCCACAGTGTTACATTTTTATATGAAAACATTTTTGGATCCAACTAAAATATAATCGCATATGCATGTGTAAAGCAGGATTTTGTAAGTTATCATTTTGACCGTTCATGTCGTATTTGGAGAAAGACAGGTGAATTTTAAAAGAGGGGGTCGTAAATGTTGTCTTAAGCTTATTTGTGCTACATAGGCTTTACACAATGATAATCCCCAGCAGGCACTCAACGTTGAATGAACGTTGAAATGAGGTTGAAATGTGATCAACGTATATTCAACGTTGAAACAACGGACAATTTTCAACGTTGAGAAATAAACAAATATGCAACGTTGAATAAACGTTGATCATTTCAACGTTGAAATTGGAATCAACGTTGACTTATTTACTCATAGAAAGCCAATATAGAAAAAATCATTAGATCAGTAGGCAATATATGCATAAGCGTAAAAGTGCATATCTATAAAGAAAAAAATGAAATAGAGTTTTGGTTTTCACAGTACCAACTATTGATCACTATTCAGTAATCTTAACATGCATGAGTTGTGTCACGATGTGGGGGAGGTAAATCGTTTAATACTGAATTTCTAGGGAATAAGAAATACAATTTATTAATTCTATTTCACATTATACTAATTTGAACAAAAAGATAACATCTAAAGTAATTTGATTATCAACAATGATTTCTTTCATTCATATTTTCGCGGGATTTGAACAGGAAGTTAGGTTGTCCATGCGCATTATTTAAACGCGCGCCTTTTCTGTATTTAAAAAGAACAACAAAGGACGAATTCGAGGAGAAACTTTCCGTTTATCACGGATATTTATGGTATGTAGATGTTTTTATGTGGCTATAACGGTTTATCATATTTATGAATTGTGTTTACAAACTCTAAATTGGTATCCATATTGCACAATTAGAGAAAAAAATAACTATTCCAGAAAACAGATCAGAACACATTGAAATTATTGCCATCGCGAACAATTTTTTTTATCAACATATTTATTCCTCCAATTATACCATTTTTAAGAGCATTTAATGTGGAAAGCATATTTAGTTTCATTTTAAAGTTTAGGTAAACATTGATACATGTATCCCATGAAAACTATGGGGATAAGCAAGGGTTTACATTATTGTGCTCAAGTAAATTTCCAAACATGTATACTATACACATGTAAAAAAGTATAGCAACACCAAATTGAAATTGGAATTAAAAAAACACTCTTTATTTTTTTCTGATATAATTTGTTAAAATAGAACTAGTTAAACATTATTTAAATATCACCTGAGTTTGATCAATAATTATCGACTCGATAAGTTCTTATCTGCACATGCAGCTACTGTACCCGTAAACAGCAAAACAGATGTTTTTATCCTCATTGTTTTCAACACTTTAGATAACCAAGTTTATAAATTTATGTGATTGACACCTTGTAATGGGTCCTCCACAACTCTTAACCGCAGCAAGATGGCAGATTATTAGCATGAAAGAAGCAGGAATGTCGCTATGACAACCGCACGTATTGTCGGTCATCACTATTCCAATAGTAGTCGTTTTGAGAATAAAAATCAGGCAAAAAAACGATGTTAAAGACTATCCGAGATCAAAAAGACCCCCTATGCCATTTGCTAGGGAAAATCAATCATAATGAAGCTTGGTCAGAAAGAAACCTATTGCATACAAAACAATCCTACAAAGAGAGTGTTGGGCATACAGGAGCCTTTTAAAAAAAAATGTTCGAGATTAACTCATCTCTACGGGTTATTTTTTTATAAGACCATTTCGGGGACCTTTGCCTACGAACAGACACACAGGTATCCATATTCAATGTAGTGCAGAGCTCGCCAAAAGATCCATTGTTCAAATGAAATTCTGTTTATCTTCCTTGGCCCGATAGTAGCCCGGATTTTAACCATATCGAGCATATATGGTACACTATTTGGCGTAATATGCGCGAAAGGACACCCCAGTCCAAACACGTGATGAAATAAACAATACCCTTCATCAGAAATGGTTGCTGCTACCTTAGCAACAAATTAGTCGATTTATGACAGGAATCTTAAGACGTTAAGTGGCGGTTGACCGTTTGAATGGAGGCTGCGCACAAAGTACTTATTCTTTGGCGTATAACGATCAACCATGATGTGAACAATCATCTTAAGATTAATTTTGAAATGTCTGACATTTTTAAGTTCGACTACAGTAAAAGTTGTAAAATGCAGTTTTTTGTACAAAAAACACTCCATTTTGTTTTTAAAAATTTGGTTAGATAAATCATTTCTTTTCCAAACATTATAACATATTTATGTGATTTGTTTAGTTTAACCTTTAGGCTTGGTAAACCACACACTTTTTGACGATTATAAACAATAAATTTCAACTTAACAACAAAGTATTTAATTTGCATGTTCATGTGATGGAAAATTGATACTAATTTTTAAAATAGCATTGAATAATTCAACAAAATAGGATTATTTCACCCTATGAGAATATGTTCATTGATAACTTTTCACCTAATTAACCTTTCTACAAAAGTTATTCTATTTTTAAAACAAGTCAGTCTGACCCTTATCTGATCATAAGGTGATCTCTGACTCTGTAATACGAGAAATGCGTGTTTACTTTAATGTGTAAGTAACCTTGTGCTGAATGTTAGCAGTTCATTATCATTTATCATGTTTATCTTGAAGTTTTCAAACAAATCAATGGCTGAAGTGCATCAAGTGGAGCAAAATCAAAATTCAGTTTTGGGAATTCCAGTCTTTAAAAATAATCAAAGGTAGGTTTTTTGTCTGTATATCTATATGCCATTTGTGTTCAAAGACACATCTGTTGTTTATTCTAATTTTGTTTAACTTACATACCATATTATGTTTGTCTTTACATGTTAATTGACTTGTGAAGTCATCAATAAAAAAAAGTCATAGGACATATAGTAAAGTGTTTTCATTGTTTATATCAATAACATATAGTCAAATCAACAGCTTCTTTAATAACAAAAAACTATTAAAAGTAAACATTAATGTATATTTGTTTTTATTAATGATTGCCTTATTACAATACGTGCTTTGTCGTTATTGTTTTATTTATTTTCATTGCTTCTAGAAACAAATTGAATGTGGCTCAAATTTAAAATATCTTTTCAGAACATACAATTTATATTTATTATAATCTGATTTTTTCCAGAGGTTAAATATACTGCAAAAGTATAAAGATGACACTGAGAAATACATATCTGATAAAGACCCCTCCTGCTTAAAGTATGCCACAGAAAGATCTCCAAGTGTAGATAGAAGAATGATGACATACAAAAAGGACAAAAAGAGACAAAGATAACAAATGAATTTATAAAATAAATATTGTATCAAAAGAAATATTATTGTATTACTAAATTTGATATTGTTCCTGAATAAATATGTATTCATTTAATGGTTTATACCAATTATAGGTGTGAGGGTAATATATACATGTACATTTATATAACATATATGTATATACATGTATAATCAAGGACCTTTGGTTTATTGTGGAGAGTTGTCTGGTAAACAGTCATGCGGCATATTCTTATTTTCATAAGTATTGCGATCATCCTGAACACACTTTGGATCAAATAATGTCTTCACTCTTCTTGGGATATACTACTTTTAAGAAGGGCTTCACATTGGTCGGTTGTTTAATAAGAACTACTTTGAACTTGTGAGAATTGTTTAGAACTATTCAACATCTTCTTTCCTTTCTGTTTTGAGATTCTTTCTGTGGAGTCGGGGAATAAAGTGTATGTCCTAATATTTATGCAAACTGTAATCAAATTCATTGAATGAATTGTATTTTTATAGCTATTCACAACAAGAAAAACTATGAATATATTAAAAATGATAGGTGTCCACTTATATATTAAAATAGATCATTTTGTATAATAGTTATCTTTAAATACAAGTGGATACACACACTCATTTCAGCTATTTCTTCTTGTAAATTTTCTTGTTCTAAAAAGCTAAATATGCATTTTTAAAATAAATTTAATATTTAAATATGAGAGACACAGACGCAAACAGGATTTTAAGATATGACATTTATAGTGTAGATTACTGACTTCGTACAAGCACCGAATGTTTTTTCAGTAACAGTTGATGTATTTATTTAGATGTCTCCCATTTAGCTTATCTGTTTGGTTCATATGTATCTTGATGAGAGACAAAACCATTAAAAAAACCTGTACACCCAGGATGCCTGTCTACCATGTAACAACAAAAATTTGGAAAGCAGGTAAAAATGTGTATGTAGTTTTATAATAAAATTCATTGATATACTTTCAACTACTATTCAACCTTGAATCAACGTTGAATGGATGTTGAAACTTCAACGTTTAAATGTCAACGTTAATTCAAATTTTCAAAATCAAACATAAATTTGACATTGTTTCAACGTTGAGAAACAACCTTGTTTCAACGTTGAATCAACGTTGAGTGCCTGCTGGGTCATAGCTCACTATGTGCTGTAGAGGTTCATTTACTTTCAGTATACCCTTGTCTTTAGTTATACACCAATTACAAGTTCTATTCTGAAACAAGAAACATGTTTCAGCTTCAATTCAAGCAGGGGTATTGTTTCTGTTCACGTTCGTTATCACGTATAATTATATGACTTTTATCATCTAACTTGAATTAAACGAAGTTTTTAATAGGTTTTTTTTCAGAATGACCAAATAGGTGAGATGTCTTTGTTAAGCTTAACGAAGACAATGTATACAGTTGATTTTCGTTCATATATATATACTTTCGCGGACATTATTGTGTAGCATTATACCCATATTTAATGTGCGTATTGTTATGCATTTACTTTTCTACATTGGCTAGAGGTATAGAAGGAGGGTTGAGATCTCATAAACCAGTTTAATCCCGCCACATTTTTGCGCCTGTCCCAAGTCAGAAGCCTCTGGACTTTGTTAGTCTTGCATCATTTTTAGTTTCTTGTGTACAATTTGGAGTTTAGTATGGCGTTCATTATCACTGAATTAGTATATATATTTGTTTATTGGCCAGATGAAGGACACTTTCGAGTGCGGGAATTTCTCGCTGCATTGAAAACCCGTTCGTGGCCTTCAGCTGTTGTCTGTTCTATGGTCGGGTTGTTGTCTCTTTGACACATTACCCATTTTCTTTCTCAATTTTATTGTAACATTTTATAAACTGGTATTGTGTTTACTTTAATGTTACACTTCCTACTATGTCGTAGTATGTTGATACTTATAAAGAAGGACATTTTCAAATTATCAATTGAATGGGCAATAATATTCATTTAAAGATGCAAACATTACTGAGAACTTCTGATCCGACAACACAGTTATTTAGTAGTGCATTTCTTTTAGACAATAAATTCAATTTAAAAAACATCGCATCAGCTCTTTCTAAAAAAGATTGATACAGTGTAGTGTACTACTATTGAGACAAGTAATATCAACATTATAGAAACTTCTACCAGCTCTAACACAAAATATTGACGATTCTGTTTTAAGGGGATCTAAAATTCAGTTTGACAGCTTTGGACGTGATGAAATTTTGAACTTGACCAAATCACTACTTTACATATAAAGATTCATCACCCAAATTTTTTTAAAATGTAATTACCACCACCCCTCCTTACTTAATAATTCATGCATTAAATATCAAGAAATAAATTAGGAAAGTGTATCAAATAAACATGCAAGTTATACACTGTTCACACTAGGGACTATATTCGTAGACAACAAAAACCACAACGAAAACCACAACGAAAACCAAAGGACGATAACTGTGTACTTGGATCTGCTAACCGTATCCAATCTACAAGACACCTGTTTTAAAATAAAACAGTATACAGTTACAAACAATTAAATTTGGTATACTTTCATAGATTTGAGTCAATTGATTCAGAACTCATAAAAAAGTAGGGAAAACACCAACAAAAATATTTTATCCAGAGGAAACTCTGTTACTTTAATGGTATAACTACGGTAACTAAGCATAACAGTGCGGACAATGAGATTTCCCTCCAATTGGCCTGTCTAGAAACATTACTTAATTCCGCAATTATATGGTCCGAGACAAATATTGTCCCCAGTGACAGTGGGCTACTTGCCAATATTTTTTCATACTCGTTCACAATTTATTTCTCCATGTTTTATGCCTCAAATGGCAAGTAGGGGTGAAATAACACTGTAAAAAAAATTGGGTCCAGAATTATAAAGGAAAGTAGTGGTTTGGTCCAGTTGATTAAGGTTAAAAATTAGCTCCTCGGAAGCTGTCAAAAGATTTCAAGACGCCGTAAACATAAAATTGTCCATATTTTTAGTTAGAGCTGATGAAGTTTCTATAATTTTGATATAATTTGTCCCAAAAGTAGTACAACCCACTGTAAAGATTTCATTGAGAAAGCGCAAGTGGGATTTTTTAAATTTTCATTTATGTTCTAAAAGAAATTCACTACGAAATAATTGTGGTCTCGGACCATATGTATTTTCCAAAAGGCAAGCAATTTGTTCTGGAATCCAACTTATTCGATTAATGCAACAAAACCTTCATAAAAGAATATTAAAACGAAGTTTCCGTAGTATCGTTTTATTGGCCAATTAAAACATGCACATAATTGATGCTATTTAGCAAAAACTGAGATGATTATTCGGCAATCAAACTTCATGTCAAAATAAAAAAGAATATTGTTTCATGTGTTTATAAACTATTATTAATTTGAATATATATATTGCAAGAATAAAATTGTTTTTCTGTAATCTAACCTCGTGTCAAAATAAAAACAAACAGTATCACTGATGAATATCTCTGAAATGGAGACGGAAGATATCACTACCACATGTCAACTCTATATGCATTTATGTTAAGGAGAGATTTATATTTACGCGCAACAATCAATGTAAGCCCACAACATTTTTAGTATAGAGTACACAATATATAAATTTTGAGGGCACAAACTATATGTTAACGCAAACAAACACCCTTTTCACCGTTCCATTCTGTGTTTGATAGTCTAAAGTAGGTAGCTTGACATTTAGTGATCGTCATTTGTTGCTTTATAATATGTTGTTTTTTTCTCGTTCATTGTTTATTTGTATGTACCATCAATAGTCTTTTTTCAGAATGACCAAACATGCCAAAGTAGGGGTGATAATATATTTTGTTTAGCTTAAAGGGGATACACTTATCGGCGGCCATGCTTAGCAAAAGTTCGTGTTACATGATCAGTCAAACAAACTTTATTAGATCAACTCTGTTTAAAAGATAAGATCGTTTTCATTAATTAATTCAAATGCATTTAGTCATCCTTAATGTCTTAATACTTTATCAGTTAATCATACGTGTATGATTTTGTATTTGATTTTAAATACCCATACTACACATCACCTTGGCAGATAGGGGCCAGCTGAAGGACACCTCCGGGTGCGGGAATTTTTCGCTGCATTGAAGACCTGTTGGTGGCCTTCAGCTGTTGTATGTTCTATGGTCGGGTTGTTGTCTCTTGGACACATTCCCCATTTCCTTTTTCAATTTTAGTGTTACATTTTATAAACTTGTATTGTGTTAACTTTAATGTTACACTTCCTACTATGTCGTAGTATGTTGATAATAATAAAGATGGACATTTTCATATTATCATTTGAATGGGCAATGGTATCCATGTCAAGATGCAAACATTACTAAGAACTACTGACCCGAGAACACAGTTATTTCGTAGTGCATTTCTTTTAGACAATAAATTCATATTAAAAAAATCTCTTTCTCAAAAAGATTGATACAGTGTAGTGTACTACTAGTGAGACAAATAATATTAGAATTATAGAAACTTCTCCCAGGTCTAATTCAAAATATTGACAATTCGGTGTTAAGGGGGTTTATAATTCAGTTTTTTTTTAACATGTAATGACTCCCCACCCCCTTGCTTAATATTTCATGCATTAAATATCAAGAAATAAATTAGGCAAGTGTATCAAATAAAACATGCAAGTTATACACTTTTCACACTAGGGACTATATTCTTAGACAACAAAAACCACAACGAAAACCATAGGACAATAACTGTATCTTTGGATCTGCCAACCGTATCCAATCTACGAGACACCTGTTTTAAAATAAAACAGTATACAGTTACGAATAATTAAATTTGGTATACTTTTCATAAATTCGAGTCAATTGATTCAGAACTCATAAAAAAGGTAGGAAAAACACCAACAAAAATATTTTATCCAGAGGAAACCTTGTTACTTTAATGATATAACTACGGTAACTAAGCACACAAGTAAAAACAATGCGATTTTCATCCAATTGTGCATGTAAAAAAGACCAATTAATTCAGCATTTTTGTATTTTTTGTATTTTCAAAAAGGCAAGCAATTAGTTATTGGAATTCAACTGTTTTTTCTTCGATGAATGCAACAAAATCTTCATAAAAGAATATTTAAACGAGATTTCCGTAGTATCGTGTTATTGGCCAATTAAAAACATGTACATAATTGATGCTATTTTGCAAAACCTGAGATGATTTTGCGGTAATCAATCTTCATGTCAAAATAAAAAAGAATATTGTTTCATGTGTTTATAAACTATAAATAATTTGAATATATATTTTGCAAGAATAAAATACTTTTTGTGTAATCAAACCTCGTGTCAAAATAAGAAAAGTATGACTGATGAATATCTCTGAAATTGACACGGAAGATAGCACTACCAAATGTCAACGCTATATGCATTTATGTTCAGAAGAGATTTATATTTACGCGCAACAATTAACATTTTTAGTATAGAGTACACAACATATTAATTTTGGGGGCACAAACTATATGTTAACGCAAACAAACATCCTTTCCTCCGTCTCATTCTGTGTTTGGTTGTCTAAAGTAAGGAGTCATTTGTGGCTGTATGATATGTTTTTTTTCCTTTTTTTCTCGTTCATTGTTTATTTGTATGTACCATCAATAGTTGTTTTTCAGAATGACCAAAGTAGGGGGGATAATATGTTTTTTTTAGGGGATACACTAGCTTATCTTCGGCCATTCTTAGCAAAGGTTCGTGTTACATGATCAGTCAAATAAATTTAATTAGATCAACTATTTTTAAAAGGTACGATTGTTTTCATTAATTAATTCAAATGCATTTATTCATCCTTAATTTCTTAATCTTTCGTTTATCAGTTTATCATACATGTATGATTTTGTATTTCAGTTTAAATATCCATACTACACATCACCTTGGCGGATTGTTATGCTCAATTCTTTCGGTATGAAATTAATTTTCATCCAATAAAAATTAACAATTATATGTCACCGTACGACCCAACACAATGAACAAAACCCATACTGCCTAATCAGCCATACAAGGCTCCGAAATGACAAAATTAATGTAAAACAAAATCAATCGATAAAACTAACTACTTAATTTATGAACATTATAATGAAGGAAAAACAAATATGATACACGAAAAGAAACGACAACTTTTAAATTATATTATACAGAATGTAGAAGGGTAGCTACACATATAAGCGGGAGCTTAAATATCCACTGAACTTGGAACAGTAGTGTTACATTACAACACAATTAGCACACCAAACAAATTGTTTGAAAGAAGGCTAAACTCATTGGAATGATAAACATAGAAATTCATCTAATAAACACAGAGTAGACGTGCCGGGTACTTATATATACCCACAGAAAAAGTACACTAAGTACTGTCAGATCTGAGAGTACTCCCAGTTACTCACAGCTAGTTAAAAACAATAGCAACTAATTAAAAAAAACAAAACTTTGAAGACTAAAACAATGAATATTTTCCATAGGGCGAAAATTAGACAGGAATTCAAATGTTTTTTTTTTTTATCGTTGCTGAATGCAAAGACATTTTTATGTGGGGCATAATGTTTTCAAACAACGATTTCGAAATATCGTCTCATAGATTAGTGACATAGACAATACATTTTTTTCAATGCACCCACCTTCGGCCTAGTCATATTCCATTCGAAAGCACACCATCTGTGCTATATTTTTTGGCCGCTTGTCAAAAATTGGTATGGTGCAGTTTCCGTTAAATGACAAAGAAAATTCAAAATTTACAAGATGTCAGCACTTTTGCATATTCAGTCTTCTGTGAAGATATTTTAGATCTATAAAATAACGTAATTCTTGTATATAGGTTCAGACTTTCGCAATTATATTTACATACATTATATTTTAGATGGCAATTCTAGAAATTTGCAGTAACATTGCATACACTTCTTGATAACTTTACATATGCATACATTGTTTTATAAAAATGGTTGATGAGTTTCTGATGTTTGACGCAATTTTCCGTTCCGCTCGTTTGGCTACTATTTTTTTTAGCGGGGATCAAGTTTAGAAGGTTTCGGACCACGGAGTGCCCAATGTGCCACCGTCTTCGGCAGGTAATCCCCAACAATATATTAGCTATTAGTATCAAGGACTTGCTCTTCTTTAAATATGGTTGATCATTATCTGCAGATACTGACAATATTATGTAGCCAAAACAGCAAAATGATCACTGTTTTGGGGCACTTGCAAACGATTCATTAGAAGGCTGCATCTAAGACCTATATCATACAAGTTGCAGTTTAAAATGATGTAAAAAATTACCTCGAGCTTTAAACGATAAATCTATTCTCTTTTTGACATATGAATATTAAAACTTTAGAAACCATTCAGATTTTATTTCAATTTTTCATTTTTGGAAGTTTTGTTTTTTCAAAAAGGCAATTTTCTGTAAATATAGCGCAATCAACATTTAAATGTGCATTTGATTTGGAATTATGGTAATTTGCATTATAAGGTTGAAATAATTTTAGATATATATATTCATAAAAGTACCTGAAAAAAGCATTTTGTTTAATTCTGGCAAAACTAAGGAATGTTCAATTTTAACCTTTGACCGTGATATAACGAAAATTGTACCGTAATAATTGTTGACGACAGGGCAAAACAGAAATTATAAGTACAATAAGATTTCGAATGATATACAATATAACCGTATGTTAGGTGGGTGCATTTAATTCGGTAACTAGAAACATGTCACTCGCCTATCAGGTGTCAATTAGAAAACTATTCATAATTGATGATAATTTGCGAGATGAGAGTTCATTTACCTGTATTCTGATCTCATGTCAAAATAAAATGTTTTAAAATCGATCATGACTTATGAATCTCTAATAACTGTAAACAATAGATAACGCTCCCAAATGTACACTCTTCTTATTTTATTAATACATATGAATTTCTTGCACACAATAAATTTATATGTAATGAATAACCTCTAATTTATGCCTACAATATGTTTTATATCGAGTACACACAATATCAATTTGGGAACACAATACAATAAAGGGGCACTAGCTACGAAATATGGAAAATAAATACATGATTACGTTTGATTCAATCATAAATTAGAGAGAAATAATGAAATAGTTATTCCTTTTAAGCATTCAGCCAATTTTGTTCAAATAGCAAAGAAATATCTATGAGTTTAACTGTCCCTCTGGTATCTTTCGTCTCTCTCTTATCACATCATATCTTTAACTGTCTGAGCAGTTAGATAAAGATAACAATGTATGATATGCTAAATAAGCAAGGAAATATCCATGAGTTTAACTGTCCCTCTGGCATCTGTTGTCTCTCTCTTATCACATCTCAGAAATTATATTTTATCATAGAAATAATACTCTGCGTAGAAATGTAAAACTTCAGAACACTAACGTACGAAGCGTCATATCTACATGAATACATTCGGCAAGAAGGAATTTCGCTAAAGTTTATTCTAAACAAAACTTGGTTTGTAGGTTTTATCAATTTCAGTCTTGCAGATTTAACGTCAAAGACGTTTGACAAATACTGCTGAATTCCGGATGTAAAATCAAATTTAGACAAAACATCTAGACTGCTTTTATCATTTATCCATTATCAATCTTTTTTTGTTCATCGCTTTGTACTTACACACAATGATTTCGCCGGCATTAAGTGAAAACAACACGGACATGTTTTGAATGCTCTATATTAAAGACAGCAAATAGGTTTATTAGTCTCTTGACATGAGACAAGTGACCTTATAAGAAAATGAAAACATAGAATGAAAATAAGACAGTACAACTGGACAAGCAGAGTAAAATTACAAGGCAAATATTAATTTCGAGCATAATAGTTATATACACTAAAAAGAAGATATATAGTCTATTCAATAGACACAGCTGTTTTTGTTTGATATATTGCAGATAATGATTTTTAAGACAGAGGCTGTTTGGATATGAAATATATATACATTCATTATATGTGGGGTCTATTTGTTTTTTGTTTTTTGTTTTTATGGTAAAAAAGGAGTCCAGGGGTTCCAGCAGTTTTCTGCCCTACTGAGTAATTTTTTTTTTATAGAAGATATTTTTTTCTATTAATAAGTTTTCCTTTAAATAATTTTTAAGTGCTATTATAGTGGTTTGTTCCATAGATAATTTGCTTCTATAGATGTAGAATTTTGTTAAAAGAAGTATTAAGTTTCTTATAACATTTTTATTTGTTTTTTTTAATATACCAAATAAAACCAAATCAATATTTAAAGTTAGTTCTACTTCTGTGTTCTCAAATATCAAGGATTTAAGATCCAATTTTTCCAATTGAAGTTTGCATTGAGAATAAATGACCATTTTTGTTCACATTTTTGTTAGGATTTGACTTTTTGCCATTCAAAATATTATACATATCTTTTGAACCTTTCTGGGATTTAAAAAAAAACTTTAACACTGAGGGCAAAACTGGACCGTTTTCTCTCTTTAAGTCATTTGGGCATATTTGATATTCTTTTAAATGCTTTTTTTATTGGCGAAATTAGGCCTTGATATGTGAGCAAATTAGTTTTAATATTGTTTACATTATTAAAGTGATCAAAAGTCATAAATTTTCCACCTTCCTGTAACAAGTCATTGATCAGCCAAACCCCTTTTTTAGTCCAATGTTTATACAATACTGAATGATTACCAATCTTTATTCAATCATTCTGCCATAAAGGGCATGTGTTGATCTGAGAGTTATTTTGTACATTTTGCAGATCTTGCCAAGCATCAAATACTTCTTTCCAAAATGGATTATTCAACTTTTTATAAGGACCAAGAAATTGCATTTCCAAAAAAATCAAATTTTCTTAGAAGAGGAATAGTTTCACTAGTTTTGAATGATTTCTATTAATTCTTCTTATCCAGGTTAATTTAAGACCTTTTATGTAGTTTTCAATATTTATCATTTTTAGTCCTCCAAAACAGTGCGGTTTGGATAAGGTGTCTCTATTGACTTTATCTGGTTTGTTATCCCAGTTAAAGGAAAATATTTTTTCAGTAAAATATTTAAGCTTTGTGCTATTTGGACTAGGTATGGACAGAATATATATATTTTGATATTATAAGTGTTTTTATCACTGTTTTTTTTCCAATTGGTGAGAGTATTTGATGTTTTCAATTTCTTTCAACCTGGGGTTATAGTTTAAATTTTCAATTTCACTAATATCCACTGAGAAATGTATCCCAAGAAGTGTAAATCTTTATGGTGTAGAAGTAATGAGTACTTTTTTGTCATCGTGTGAAGGCTACATTTAAAGTCGATGATAAGTTTCGAATCGTTATACCAATTGCAAAAAAACATTAAAAAAACATATTAAAATAAAAAAAGACTTCCGGAAGAAAAACAAAATCATGCTTAGCTCTAAGTCAATTCATAAAAACGGATGATTTTCCTTCCTTATGGAATTGTTTGATATTGATTGGTATTTTAAATGTGACCTTCCGAATTAGACTATTTACCGGATTTGTAATAACACAAGCAAGACGACAGGTGCAACATGTGGAGCAGGATCTGCTTAATCTTCCGGAGCCCCTGAGATCACCCCAGTTTTTGGAGGGGTTCGTGTTGCGTAGTCTTTAGTTTTCTATGTTGTGTCTTATGTATTATTATTTTTACTGTTTGTCTTTTTCTTTTTTCAGCCATGACGTTGTCAGTTTATTTTTGATCTATGAGTTTGACTGTTCCTTTGGTATCTAAAGAAGTTTATAAATTGTTTAAAGCACATCATATGTGTTTGCACAAAATTAAACTGATCAAAGATACCAGGCATATAATATACTGTGCCAGATTCAAGTTTTGAACTAATGGTTCTAAATTTAAAAAAAATACAACGTTGAGCGGCAAAGTGCAAATACTAAGTTAAAGAGCATTTAACACCCAAAATTCCATAAATCTCTTCAAAGATACAATTGAGCTGTGCATATTTGTGAAAGTTTTATATTGTGTGAGCTGCATTACTCACAAATCAAGATGATTTTATGTCTTATGTACGTTGATATATATCTGCAAGAATATCATGTGTCTAATTTTTATATTAACATTTAATTAATACCCCAGTCCCACTAGGCCACGATCGCACTACGATCTGTGAAAAATATGCAAATTTTGATGATCGTGGTACGATCGTGTAAGTCGCAGTAAGGTCGTACTACGGTTGTGGTGAGGTCTTCAAGATCGTGAAGAGCGTGGCCAACTTTGAACATGTTCAAAACAATCGTGGTGCGATCGTGGCGAAATTAGGTCGTAGTAGAAGCGTAGTGAGAGCGCACTAAGATCGTAGTAAGATCGCAAAGGTCGCTGTACAATCGTAGCGAGAGCGTAGCGAAAGCGTGATTCTATTCGGAGAGATTGCGCTACGATCTCACAGCGACGTTATCACGACCTTACTACGACCATCACGTTCTCACCGCGACCCAACTACGCTTCCACTACGACTTTACCACACTGTTCACGACCATAGTACGATTCTAGCACGCCCTTGCCGTCCTCATCACGCTCTTCTTACGACCTGACTACGTTCACACTACGACCATCATTTTATTGTCATTTTCACATAAAATATATATAAAAAAACTTCATAGACTTTGTTTGTCTGAATGTATTTATCCATTTGCTCTAACGGCTCAACCATGCTTCTCGTATTTATATAGATTATACCGTTGGTTTTTCCCGTTTAAATGGTTTAACATTAGTATTTTGTTGGTCCCTTTATAGCGTGCTGTTCGGTGTGAGCCAAAGCTCCGTATTGAAGGCCGTACCTTTGCCTATAATGGTTTACTTTTATAGTTTTTAACGTTGATAGAGAGTTGTCTCATTGGCACTCATATCACATCTTCCTATACATATTGACACATCTATGTCATCTCTGCTATTGTTCACTAAAATATCGTCATTTGAGCTTTATGGACCAGCAATAAGTTGTAATTTAGATTTGATTGATCGTTCCGACATCTATTGATGACAAGTATTATACTACTTATGTGTATAGTATCAGTTTAATTGAAATCTGGAGCTGACTTGTCAGTTACTACAAGTAGTCTGTTGTTATTTATTTATTATTGTCATTTTGTTTATTTTCTTTAGTCACAACTCCTGACATAAGACTCGGACTTCTCTTGAACTGAATTTTAATATGCGTATTGTTATGCGTTTACTTTTCTTCATTAGCTAGAGGTATAGGGGAAGGGTTGAGATCTCACAAACATGTTTAACCCCATTATTTTTGCGCCTGTCCCAAGTCAGGAGCCTCTGGCCTTTGTTAGTCTTGTACTATTTTTAATTTTAGTTTCTTGTGTACTATTTGGAGTTTAGTATGGCGTTCATACTTTGCTCCCTCTGCCTCTACATCAACCCCTACCACCACGCCAACGTGTTCTAATAGATTTTGGTGGCATGACTGTATTGTTTCCGAGAAATGTCCGTTTTAATCAGAAATAGAAGGAATGGAACTAAATTGATATGAAACACGATATTGACGGTATTGCTGAGGACGTAGTAAGATCGCGGTATGAACGTAGTATAATCGTGATAAGAACGTGCTATAATCGCAGTTAGATCGTGTTGCAATCGGATAACTCGTGGTATGGTCGTAGTGAGAACGTGCAGATTGTAGAAAGATCTTTATAAGCGTAGTGAGGCCGCAGAATAAGCGCGGCGAGAACGTGGTTTAATCGTAGCGGGATCGTTGTAGAAGCGTAATTAGGACGTAGTAGCATTGTGGAAGCAACGAAAATTAACATTTTCATGCCGTTCATACCGCGACCTCACCACGATCTAAATTTATTTTAGATCGCGGTGAGCGTGGTGTGATCGTGGTCTAGTGGGACTGGGGCTTAAGGTAGCACAATACAAAGATTTTTTCACTCCCAATCAGATAACTTTAAACTGATGTATTTCATATCGACCTTCTTTATATTTTATAAATGAGGTACCAAAAGAAAGAAGAAAGATTAATCTTTCAAATTGTGATAATTTCATTATGACATAATTCTTACATAATCAATTGTTATGTAATTAGTTGGTATATTATGATTTCCACACTTGAATGAATTAAGCGTCGTTGTTCTTCATAGCATCCTAAAATATTTTATAGATTATTGTACAACACAGCTTGACCTCCAAAACTCTGTCTCAGATTTCAAAAAACATCAATAGAACAAATTTTATACCCAATTCAATTTAGTGATCTCTTATGAATTGATGTTGCAAACTTCATTGAAGATTTAGGAGAGAATGAACTACAATAGGAAAAATCTGAGACAAAGTTTTTGAGGTCAAACTGTGTTGTGCAAGAATCTATAAAATATTTTGGGATGCTATGTATAACAAAAAAGCTAAATTCATTCAAGTATGGACATCATAATATAGCAACTAATTACATAACAATTAATTATGTAATAATTATGTCATAATTAAATTGTCACAATTTGAAATATTAATCATTATGGCACCCTCAACGGAGTTGGGGTGACATATTGTTATTCTACGTTTCTTTTTGTTATGGCACCCTCAACGGAGTTGGGGTGACGTATTGTTATTCTACGTTTCTTTTTTTCTTATTATTATGGCACCCTCAACGGAGTTGGGGTGACATATTGTTATTGTTCGTTTCTTTTTTTATGGCACCCTCAACGGAGTTGGGGTGACATATTGTTATTGTTCCGTTCTTTTTTTTCTTATTTTTATTTTTATTCTTCCACACATTTTGTCCATGCTATTTCTCGGGATTGGTAAGACCCATGTTGATGGAACTATACCATAATATGAACCGCCATGTGAAGTTGTGCAAGAGACATTGGAATGGTAAAAAATGGCTGCCGTTACCATGGAAACGAAACAAATGTGAAAAATTTCTGTTTTTTGTTTTGGTGAACTGTTTGAATATGCTTACACTCAGAATCATCATATTTTAATACAATGTAGGTGCCCACTATATACAGGTGTTGGATGATTTTGGCACTCATTGGACCTACTTTGTAGCCATGGAAACTACACCAAAAATTTCAAAAATATCAAAATGCTCCAAACTTCAGGAAACTTCACAGTAACGATGAGCAACATTGGAAGATGTGGAATTTGGCGTTGGAATTTCCAAAATATCTGTTGTTACCATGGAAACAATGCAAAAAGGTCAAAACTTTGAATTTTCACAGAACATTCCAGAACATCAATGTTAAATTTATTCTAGAGACATTAAATGGTATATGATGGTATATATGATTATGGAGGGAAAAAATTGCAGCGGGGGGTCGACTTTGGAATATTCAAAATGGCCGCCGTTACCATGGGAACAGCAAAATTATGAAAAACTTCAAAATGCTTTAAAGTTAATGAAACTTAAAACAAATTTTGCCTAGCTTATGTAGACTTAACTTTTGAGTTTCGAATTTTCAAAATGGCCGCCGTTGCCATTGAAACAGCAATAATTTTCTGAATGGCTGCCGCTGGCCTGGCAATGGGGAAAGGGTGCCATCAGCTATTGCTTGCAATCGCAAATCTAGTTCATATTATTAGGTCTTTCCACTTTTCTGTGGAAAGACCTATTGTTTTTCTTCTGATTATTTTTTTTTTTTTTTTTTTTTTCTTCCGCCTAATTTTGTTCTTGCGATAAACATTTGTTTCGCAATATGTCGCTTAGATATTTGGTATATGATATCGAACAGTTTATGCGCTTTTGAAATTTACCCTGCGTAAACGAATACTTTTCTTTGTAGGAGTTATCTCCCCAAACACTGTTTTCCTTGTTAGCGCATCTCCTTCGCAACCGTAAAAGATTATGACAAATTTATTTTACAAAATTGTTCGTTATGTCCTTCGCATGATTTGTCCTATTTTGACCGAAGCGATATGACCGCTCCATATGAGAGTTATTTCCCCTTATGCATCTGATATAAGTGATATGAATTTCTATCTTATAAATCATAAGTGATAGAGACCTAGGATCTTTTGATTTGAGGTCCTTGGTCCAAAAAAATGAAAATTAGGTCAAGGTCAAAGGTCAAGGTCATATTCTAATATTTGAATTTGGCTTATTTTCACTTATATCCAAAGACTGTATAAGATATCAACAAATTATTTTTACTAAATTGTTAGTTGCGACATGTCGTAAGATGTAAATTTTGATTGCAAGCGTACGTTGAATGTAAAAGGGAGTTTTCTCCCCTCTTGTATTTAAAAATACGCGTTTGGTGATATAACTCATTAACTAAATATAATTAAGACCTATGGTCTTTTGATTTGAGGTCCTTGGTTTATGACCTTGAAATTGATCTCAAGGTCATAGCTTAATTTGACGTTCTAGATTTTGACCTTTGCTTTAATTCTATATGTATACATGATAAAGATATACAACTTTTAGAAAAAGATATCAAACCATTTAACCTTGTAAAAAACAACCGGAAGTGACCTTTTGTAAACCGGAAATAGCTATTTTTTTGTACTTTATTAATATAAAAGTATATAGAACCAGATATTTTTGGAATCAGTGTCAAGTAAATATTCAAATATAATCGGAAGTAACATTTTTCAAACCGGAAGTAACAAATTATCTCCCTTATTTAAAAAAAAAATGTATGGAAACAATATATTTTTGGAATCAGCTTACTAGGAGCTATCATTTGACGATTGAAATGACATTTTAAACTTAGTTTCACAACTTTTCATATCAAAATACATTGTTTTGATGGAAAGACCTTTAATTATTATATTTATTCTTCCACACTTTTTTGTCCATTCTATTTCTCGGAATTGGCTTGAACAATATTGATGGAACTATACCATAATGTAGACCACAACATTCTATAGTGCAATGGGGTATGGCACCATCAAGATGGCTGCCGTTGCCATGGAAACGAAACAAATGTGAAAAATTTCTGTTTTTTGTTTTGGTGAACTGTTTGAATATGCTTAAACTCAGAATCATCATATTTTAATACAATGAAGGTGCCGACTATATACAGGTATTGGATGATTTTGGCACTCATTGGACCTACTATGTTGCCATGGAAACTAAACCAAAAATTTCAAAAATATCAAAATGCTCCAAACTTTATGAAACTTTACAGTTACGATGAGCAACATTGGAAGATGTGGAATTCGGCGTTGGAATTTCCAAAATATCTGTAGATACCATGGAAACAATGCAAAAAGGTCAAAACTTTGAATTTTCACAGAACATTCCAGAACATCAATGTTAAATGTATTCTAGAGACATTAAATGGTATATGATGGTATATATGATTATGGAAGGAAAAAATTGCAGCGGGGGTTTGACTTTGGAATATTCAAAATGGCCGCCGTTACCATGGGAACAGCAAAAATTTCAAAAATTTCAAAGTTCTCCAAACTTAATGAAACTTTACAAAATTGACAATTGGCATGAGTAGATGCACTATATGATTTTGGAATTTTCAAAATGGCTGCCGCTCGCCTGGCAATGGGGGAAGGGTGCCATCCGCTATTGCTTGCAATGGCAAATCTAGTTATTATTAAAAAAAGTTTATTCATGGTAAAAAAAAACAAAAAAACTTTTAAGTTAATAGGGACCCGCGTTATTTCAGAAAATATCTTATTGATTAAGAGAACAAAAACTTCTACGTTGTGATCATTTAAGAGTGGCCTTGTATGTATTCAATGCTAACCATGTGGGCTTTGTTTTTTTTTATATACCATAAATCGATTCGTTCATTCAGATATTTGTCAGTTTGCCTTGGCTCTTCAAGTCCAACACACAACTTCTTGGTATTTTTCTTACAAAAATTACATCCATGTGATGTATTCTTTTCATGGAGAATGAATGTTGCACCTTATTTTATTTGTTATCGTGTTTTTTTGTGTGTATCATTGACGTATAAGACAACCTGAATCTTCTTTATTCAAATTTAAAACATACGAGATGGCAATTATGACACAAAATAACTGAATTAAACTTACAGCAGAAGAAAGATAATGAACATCGCTTTTATAGTCTTCTAAATATCGAAGACGCGTGGTCTTTTTAAAAATGATGTAAATTTATAAGGAAACAACAAACAAAATAGTTCGAATATTTATATTGGAAAAAGTAACGGTGTGTAAATCATAACAATTATTTTATTTCAATGAAATCAAACTGTTGAATTTTTTCCGCTGCGAGCAAATTTTTAACTTTGGTCGCATTTTGAAAATCAATAAATCTTGTATTCTTGTTGGAAGCTGCACTGTGTAGTTTATACCCGTTTTTTTCAATGCATGGGTAGGCATTATATTCGTGATTATTTTTGCCCGAGCGATATCGAAAAACTATTATAAAAAGTGTCCTAGTTCAGTGAAAATGTACGTCATACTTATTTCCTAAACAAATAAATAAACAAACATTAATTAACATACAACACTACCAAAGGCCAGAGACTCCTTACTTGTATGATTTTGTAAAAAAATGCATCTTTTTAAAACAGTCGAAAACAAAATTGTCTGTCCAATTGAAAAGTCGAAGCCCAAAAAAGATGAACAGTGCATTATATAAACATAGAAGCTGGTTGCAAAAGTTGACGACAAGATCTATTTTATAACTTGAGTATGGCCTAATACTAATACCTGAAATAAATATATTTATAGCAATTCCCTTGATACGAAAGATCTACATGTTGCCTTGGGCTTTTTTTTTCTTTTTTTTTTTTTGCTCTTTTGTTGGGTTTTTGTCTCAATGACAATTCAATTTTCATTCTTATCATAGATATAACTGCATGTTAAAATAAGAATATGAAGTGTGATAGACAATCAGACACATTCTTTCCAAGGACCAACAGGCGTTATCAAGCTATAGGTCCCCGTATGGCCTTCGACCATTAGCAAAATACACACTTTATAGAATGAAAGCTCCAAGAGGTCTTGGGATGAAAAAAACAAACATAAAAGATGAGCGAGAAAAAAAAAATAGGGATACCGCATGGAAATTGGAAAATGGTCCGCAACATTAATTTAGTCAACTCACTTAGTTGAAATTAAAGACCTGGCGAATTTTAGCCTTTTGCAATGGATGTGATGTATGTTTAAAAAAAAATCATGGTTTGTTTGGACATTTTTATAAATCAAGTCTTGTTTTTAAATTATTTGCAAGTAAGTTTTAAGTCATGAACAAATAATCACTCACAGAAAGACGTCAAATCCATCAACAAAAGAAAAAAATTAATAGACGACCGACAACGCACAGAATATCATGTATGTGTTCCGGACCAAATGAGTATTTGGACCATACGCATATATCATGACCATAAGGGTATACTAATATGGTCCAACCATACACGTAAGGTCCAAATACTCATAAGGTCCGGAACATATTTTATTTGCGATCATAAATGCACGAAGACGTCCATTTCTATGTAAATTGGGTCGATTTTTTTTATATAGATAAGATGAATGCGTTTCTGTTGCCAAGTGTTTTTCACAAGTATAGTAGCAGTATAGCAGAACGGTTTAAGTTTCCTATATACACCAAATGATACATTTTGCCAATACAATAACGTAAATGCATGCAAATTTCACAAGGTTTAATCCAAATAGCTTTCTTACTATCCAATAACTTTCAAGTACGAAAAAGACAGGGCAGAAGTATATTTTGTCTTTATGTTTCGTATTTGCACAACTTTTGAAAGTGGATTATGCATTCGTTCTAAAATAAAATTAGACCAGATAAAAGTTAAAAGATTACATAACTCGACAATCGAAATTGTTAAATCCGAAAAAGATAATCAATCAATACATGCATTCAGTAAGTCATTCTTTTTTTCTGAAAGAACATGGCTTTGCGATATCTTATTATGAAAATTGATTGTCGAAACATAACAAAAACACAAGTAAAGGACGTTTAATTAATCAATATAAATCAAAACACAAATTCCTGATTAGTATTTCGAATTATTTTATATAGGCGTTGAGAACCTTTGGTGACCCCACGGTTTAAATGTTTATATAAGGACGTCGTGAGCAATGGGCGTTATAGACGATCGTTCACCTAATCTGTCCCAGTCAATGGGATATTAAAGTGCGCCAATCAATGTCCATAGCCACACTGTTATGAATTCGATACTATTTTAAAAAATGATCTAAATGTCCTGAAAATTTACAGAAAAATGTATAGCCATGCAAATATGTGCATTCACTGTTAAAAATTTTTGAAATGGCTGCCGCTTAGTGGCAATGGGAGTAGGGTGACATCCGCTATTGCTTGCAATAGCAATTCTAGTTATGGCACCCTCAACGGAGTTGGGGTGACATATTGTTATTCTACGTTTCTTTTTTTTCTTATTATGGCACCCTAAACGGAGTTTGGGTGACATATTGTTATTCTACGTTTCTTTTTTTCTTATTATTTTTCTTCCACTTTTTTAGTCCAGCTTATATCTTGGAATTGGATGAACCAAATGTTATGGAACTATACCATAATGTTAACCAGCAGGTGCAGATTTGCAATCGGGGTATGGCATTTTCAAGATGGCCACCGTTACCATGGAAACGGAACAAATGTGAAAAATAAAATTTTTGTTTTTGGTGAATAATTTGAGTATGCATGAACACAAAATCATCTAATTTTCATATATTGTTGGTGTCCACTATATACAAGTTTTAGGGGATTTTGAGAATCTTTGGAACTACTACATTGCCATGGAAACTAAATACATTTTACCATTAAACCCTATGGGAAAACCTTAAAGTAGCATTTACTCCGTTCACAAGGAAGATCAAACTCAATGAAACTACATGGATATGTAACATGGCATGTTTCAAAGTGGCACCTGTCTTTGGAATTTTGGAAAAGGTAACCGTTACCATGGAAACAGCAAAAATTTCAAAAGTTTCAAATTGCTCCAAACTTTATGAAATTTTACAACAATGTTAATAGACATGTGTAATTGCGCTCTTTGACTTTGGAATTTTCAAAATGGCTGCCGCTCACCTGGCAATGGGGGAAGGGTGCCATCCGTTATTGCTAGCAATTACAAATCTAGTTATTTTTATTATTCTTCCACACATTTTGTCCATCGTGTTTCTAAGAATTGAGTGATTCAATATTGTTGGAACTATAACATAATGAGGGCCCCCATTTGAAGTTGTGCACCTTGCTATGGAATGGTAAAAGATGGCCGCCGTTTCCATGGAAACAGCACAAATGCGAAAAAAATCAAAGTGGTCCAAACTGGAAGAAACTCCACAGGAATGGTAACTGGCATGTGCTGATTTCCAGTTTGACTTTGGAATTTTCAAAATGGCTGCCGTTACCATGGAAACAGGTAAAATATCAAAAATTCTAACTCTTTCGTTATAAGATCCAACTGGATGAAACTTTATGAAAATGTTCTCCAGTAAGCCAAGATGTCAAGACAATATTTGGATAGTTCAAAATGGCCGCCGTTGTCATGGAAACTAGGGCCAAGTTTTGCATTGACCCTATGGAAAAATGCATAAAATCAGCATTTTCTCAGAGAGTAGTGCATCAAAGTAAATGAAACTGTACTGACATATAACATGACATGTGGCAATGAGATGTACGCTTTTAGAATTTTGGAATTATCTACTGTAACCATGGTTGCAGCACAAATGTTCAAAATTTCCAAAAAAAAAATAAGTGCTGCAAACTGGATGAAACTTTACAGGAATAGTGACTAGCATGTGCGGAGTTGCATTTTGAAGTTGGAATTTCCAAAATGGCCGCCGTAACCATGGAAACAGCAAAATTGTCCAAAATTTCAAAATGCTCCAAACTTAATGAAATTTTGCAAAAATGATAACTTGCAGGTGTAGATGCACTCTTTGACTTTGATATTTCCAAAATGGCTGCCGCTCGCCTGGCAATGGGGGGACGAGGGTGCCATCCGTTATTGCTAGCAATTACAAATCTAGTTATTTTTATTTTTCTTCCACGCTTTTTGTCCAGGCCATATCTTGGCACTGTATGATCGAATGGTCATGGAACTATACCATAATGTTACCCAGCATATGAAGTTTTGCAAACAGGGTATGGCATCATCAAGATGGCTGCTGTTGCCATGGAAACTGATAAAATGTGAAAAAAAATGCAAATTCTAAATCTTTTATTATAAGACCTAGCTGGATGAAACTTTATGGTAAAGTTCCTTGGTATGTCTAGATGTTTTTACAATATTAGGAAATTCCAAAATGGCCGCCATTGTCATGGAAACAGGGCGAAAGTTTAACATTGGCCCTATGGGAAAACACATTGAAGCTGAATTTCCTGCAACAATATAAGTATCAAACCTTCTACAACTTCATGGATATGTAACATGGCATGTCCCAAAGTGGCACCTGTCTTTGGAATTTTGGAAATGGTACCCGTTACCATGGAAATAGCAAAAATTTCAAAAAATTCAAAATGCTCCAAAATTGATGAAACTTTACAAGAATGTTAATAGACATCTGTAGATGAGCTCTTTGACTTTGGAATTTTCAAAATGGCTGCCGCTCACCTGGCAATGGGGGAAGGGTGCCATCCGCTATTGCTTGCAATGGCAAATCTAGTTTTTTTTATTTTTATATTTATTTTTCTTCCACACATTTTTGTCCAGTCTGGAACTCTAATGTGAATGGACCCAAGAAGATGGAACTATACCATATTGTTAACCACCATATGAAGATTTGCTTTTTGGGGTTGGCACTTTCAAGATGGCTGCCGTTACCATGGAAACGGAACAAATGTGAAAAAATCCAGTTTTTTGTTTTGGTGAACTGTTTGGATATGCTTTAACTCAGAATCATTACATTTTAATACAATGAAGGTGCCCAGTATATACAGGTGTTGGATGATTTTGGCACTCATTGGAACTACTATGTTGCCATGGAAACTACTCCAAAAATTTCAAAAATCTCAAAATGTTCCAAACTTAATGAAACTTCACAGTCACGATGAGCAACATTGGAAGATGTGGAATTTGGCGTTGGAATTTCCAAAATATCTGTTGTTACCATGAAAACAATGCAAAAAGGTCAAAACTTTGAATTTTCACAGAACATTCCAGAACATCAATGTTAAATTTATTCTAGAGACATTGAATGGTATATGATGGTATATATGATTATGGAGGGAGAAAATTGCAGCGGGGGTTTGACTTTGGAATATTCAAAATTGCCGCCGTTACCATGGGAACAGCAAAATTATGAAAAACTTCAAAATGCTTTAAATTTAATGAAACTTATAACAAATGTTGCCTAGCTTATGTGTACTTAACTTTTGAGTTTCGAATTTCCAAAATGGCCGCCGTTGCCATGGAAACAGCATAAAATTTTTAAATGGCTGCCGCTGGCCTGGCAATAGGGAAAGGGTGCCATCCGCTATTGCTTGCAATGGCAAATCTAGTTCTTCTTTCTTTTGGTACCTCATTTATAAAATTTAAAGAAGGATGAGTGGAATTACATCAGTTTTAAGATCTCTGATTGGGGATGAAAAATCTTTGTATTGTGCTACCTTAAACGATGTTGGTTTGCTTTTGAAATTGACGAGTACCTCCACGCTATACCTAGTTAGAGAAATTTCACATGATGATCTCAAATCACGCAAAACAGACATGGATCGCACATTTAATTATATTGTAAAAGATAAGACAGACGATATCAATCTTAGAAATATAAACGTCGAAAACCCATGATATATAAGTCGACATCAAAGATCATCTAACTGTACTTGAGAAAATCTGTCAAATCTTTGAAAGGGTTCACGGTTAATTGAATCATTAACTTTCTTTAATATGAATTACTTGACTGTATTTGATTTTTTCTGAGTATCATAAACAGATATAGTTAGTCGCTGTACGTACCAATCCGAGAGCAGTAGTAATGACAGTTTCTATAACAACGCCGTTAAACATCCATTCGAATTAATGTATTAAAGAAGTTGCAGGATAAATGTTATCATTTCATCAAGGTCTAAAAACGTTTTTAACCAATCCACATTGTATATGTTCCTGTTCCAAGTCAGAATCCTTTCATTCCGTAGTTGTATATTGTTTTACAGGTTTGCTTTTAGTTTAATGTGTGTACATACATCAAGTTGTTATTATATAATATACAATATAAAGAACAAAAACGGTAAATTTGAAATTCGTTTGCATTTACTTTTGTTCCTGTCGCAGCCTAGTCAACAAACATGTTAACTTTTATTGACATTTAGTTAATCGTATCGTAATAAACTATTTGTACTCTTTAAATAGTAGGGACGCTTTCTTGATTTTAATTGATCAAGTAATATAATGTCAACGATACATTATCTCTGAAAAAGTCAGAAAAGGAAATAAGCCGATGTCAAACACAGCTCATTATATTCATAATCAGGTCACATTAGTACATCAATAAAACTGGGTTATATTTCAATTTTAATACAATTTTACATTTTAGAATCGTTGTATAGGATAACGATTGAAGAGTTTTGACAGCTTATCAACAAAACAAAAATAAAAAAAGACATTATAGGATACATAAAAAGGTTTACATAAGATGGCGAAACTCTGGCATTCCTTACAATTAAAATAGAAATCGAACACACCGTATTGCAAAAGTTTATAACTGTAGAGTTGACAGCTGTCTAGTGATACTGTTGAAACAATTGTGTAATCGCCCCCTTGACTCATATGTAAGATTTTATTCAAATGTGTTTCCCCAGCCGAGTGTCGACGTTTTTCTCCCGTTTGGGCATTTGAGATTATCTTCTGATTTGGTAGGGTTTGTGTTGCTCATACTCATGTCGTGTTTTATACACTGATGTGTGTCCTTTTATCGTTTTCGTTACTTGCCATGACATAGTCAGTTCATTTTGGATTGTCTGTGCTTTTTGCTTTGTGTAGTGTTGATTTTTGGATTTTTGGATTGGAACTGTAAATATATATATATATTGAGGGTAAATTATAAGCCTTCCAATTTAGACTTGTTTATATTTTTTCGTTTGGGTTTGTATCATATTTTACCTCCGGTTTATAAGATCCGTTCATCCTATATTGACTCTTAAAATTCAAGAGTCTATCTTAAATAGAGCGTAAATTATATGGCCTTCATAATACCGTTTCGATCCCTTACATCACTGAAGAGACATTTATTGTCGAAATCTGGATCTGGTGTACACACAAATATTGACACCTTATGTTTGTGGCATAACATCTTGGCCACAAGTTTATTGTTTTCTGTTTAGTATTAAATTTATATTAAGAAACATTTTGTTACATCTTGTAATCAATTTTATTTGGCAATCGCCATTAGCAGTCAGCAAGGTTAAAGAATATCAGTTGTTTGACCTGTTAGTCAAATGCGTTTTATTTAAATATACTTTTTCATTTTTTTGGTCTTTTGAAAATGTTGCTTGTTCTGTTTTAGACCCTTTCTACAACGGAATTTGTTTTACATGCACACGTATAAAAATTGCGGTTTTTATCCAACGCAATCATAGGTTTGAACGTAGTTTTCAATTTAGAATTGTTTATTTTTTTTTCGTTTTGGCTTGTATCATATTTTCCCTCCGGTTTATATGATCCGTTCATCCTATATTGACTCTTAAAATTCAAGATCTTAAAAATCATAGGTTTGAACGTACTTTTCAGTTTATACTTGTTATATATATATGTTAGACTCAGATCGACGTCCGGTCTCTAATCGACGCCCGGTCCCTAATCGACGTCTGTTCCTCAAATCGACGTCCAATATTTTTAAACACTCTTATGGACGTCCAATGTAACGTCATGTATTGCCAAAACGACGTCCAATTAATGTCAAATAGCAATAAATAATAAATTACTGCACGTATACTATAAGTTATATGGTTCGCTACGGACCCCCTACGGATCAATTTTAGAGGGTTAGAAAAAACCATAGGGGGTGAGGCCGGAGGCCGAACCCCCTATGGATTTTATTCACCTTCTATGGTCCGTAGGGGGTCAGTGGTTAACCGGCCGAACCCCCTATTGATTTTATTCACCTTCTATGGTCCGTAGGGGGTCAGTGGTTAACCGTATAACGAATTTATCGCTCCCTGGACTTTTTCTGCTGCGTTTTGATGAAAAATAAACAATGAAATACAACAACCGTAATAGATGACGTTACCATTAACGCGTCATTAACCCCCTATGAAATTTACTCACCCCCTATGGTCTCATGGTCTCATAAGGGGTCACCACGTGACGGCGTTAAAGCAATCATAACGTGATAATTTACCCGCGGTGCGATAATTATACATGTTCATGTTTTTTAGGGTTCTATTGACAATTGAACTTTCAAACATTTACACAAAAAAAGTCATACTGTCCATATAGATTTTTTTCAACTCGAAATAGATGACATGCAATTAATGTGTATCTTCATAAAAAGTTAATCCAATCGATTTACATAATCGTGTGTCATTCATTTTCATATTACTAAACTCATGTAAGTGTAGGTCAATGAGAAAGCAACCAAACGACAAAGAGAACCAAATGACATCTAGGAGCAGTATTCAGTCTTCAACAAAAGACGAAATAAAGAAGTACAGCTTAATTTAGACTCTGTAAGATATTTTTCAACAAATTTTTGACCTGAAGTGAAACATTTACGCAAGAAATTGGCATTAGGTTTTTATGTTTTACTGTTTCACAAATGTTCTAAGTTAAGTGCTGACACACATGTTTATCCCCAATATATTATTTATGGGCATGCAATGCAGTGGTGGTCGATGGTTTATGTAGGTCCTATTTGCTTTTCGGGATTGGTTTTTTTTTCATAATTAAGACCGTTAATTTTCTGATTTGAATTTTTTACATTATTCATGTCGTGGCCTTTTACAGCCTTTTTTTTATCAGTGTTGGAAGTCGTACAGTTGCCTCTAATTGCTCACATTACTTTATTTGAACTATATGGATATTTGTCCTTTTGAAAATCATACCACATCTCCTTATTTTTCATGATGATGTAATCTCTGAAATTTAAAAATTGATATCACAACCTGTTTACATAATTGTTCTACTTTGTAATATATTATATTTAAAGTTCTTAAGGTTTCAGCTGCTATCGTTTCTAGTCAGTTTTGTATTCTGTTTCCAAAACGGACGTTGATTAGAGAAGCTAAAAATTGGACGTCCATTAGAGAGGCATAACATTTGGGCATACAACTCGTCTAAACATCAACCCAACAATGTTAGATCTGTAAATTTGCTTTCGCAAATTTTTGGTTCTTCCCTCGCCGGGATTCGAACCCATGCTACTGTGATATCGTGACACCAAATCGCCTGCACTGCAGCCGTCCCGTTAGACCACACGACCACCTGGGCTCTCAAAAAAAAAGAGCTTTCGCTGGCCATGTGTTACCTTTCTACGTCAGTTTTAATCTAGCGGCGTACTACAGTACATGATATATAAGGCATGAAGATGTTATTGTTACAGATCAGCTAAATTATCTAAAGTAAAGGATCCTACAAATTAATGTAAGATACGGTCACAGAAAATAATTATATTCATAAATACGTCTGAGTCAGTGACAACCCTACAACAGATGTATCCATCGGATCGTATATACATGAGGTATGGTTGTCAATGACACAGCTCTCCACAAGAGACCAAATATGTCACAGAAATTTACGTCACCAACTGTAAGTTTGGTTATAACTGAGGAGTTTGAATGAAAATATCTTTGAGGGTTGCCCATGTGTGATTTAATAACACACATGACATAAATTCAGAGATCAGTTGCAAACTATGCCATGTGATCACTGAATGATAAGAATGTTTCTACCGAGGTATCGTAACGTATTTAGTAAAGATATTTTCAATTTTAAAACTACAAGTTAAGTTAAGACCATCATAATCAACTTATACTTGCAGGAGGTGTTTCATCACCAGAACTTTTATGGTACAAAGAAAAGGCAACACTTGGACTAAGCTATTTGACAAGAAGTATGCAGTATTCTACCACAGTACACAATCAAATAAACAGTCGGTATACCTCAAGTGAACTAGAATCAGTTATAAACAGCATGAGGGCAGATATATTGGCTAATAATTCAACTGGCGGATCTACTGAAACCAGTATTGCATGGTACAATCACATCACTAGTTATATAGATCTACTGAAAGAAATTCAGGATATCTTATCGCAGGTACATATTATTATGGAACGACAGAGTTGAGATTGAATGTGCTAGTTGTGACCTACAAATGTGTCCAGTCAGCTAGTGGGCATCAAATCAACTGAAATTCGTAATGTGACTTTTTTCAACTCCCTCAGGCAAAGTTGACTTTAGATGAATTTGGCTATTTATTTCAAGTATTTTTGACATATAGCTCTTTAACGGTTTCGGTACTTATACATCTTCGGATTTCAAATGATTGGCATTGAGCCGTCCGGATGAAGGTAAATCCAGAAAAGCGCTTCGGACGCAAGAAATTAAACGTGTTGTTTTCAATTTGTTATTATTTATCACATCTTCGCGAAATTAGTATTGTTAATAAATATGTTTATATTACGGAGAGACAAAGTTATTATCTACATTATAATAAAAGATCCATTACACAACACATAATAGAATTACAGAAACAGGACAAGAAGAATGAAAAATGATCACTTATGATAGTTTATTTCTTTTTACAAAATGTGACTTTGATGGAGAGTTGTCGCAATGGCTACACATTAAATCCTCCTATATCTACTTAAAACATTTATTTACATTTTTTTTAATGTTACTGTTTCAATCTAATTTTTACTAGAAAGAGGAGAAAGATACGAACAGGTCATTAAAACTTATTAATCGAAAACAAAAAGGACCAAAAGACAACAGCAATAAACACAAAACAATGCATTTAACAGAAAACTAGGTGTAATAGCAGGTGCTCCGAAAGGAGTACACATGTCCTGCTCTACACGGGTCACTAATCGATTACTACTATAGCTTAAGCCGATAATAGCGTCTTATAAGTAAGGTAACATTCGAAGAATAACAGAGATTTTTTTTTAATTTTAGGAAATAATAGGAATGCTCGAAGACTACGTAAAATCATTGAAGAAAAAATTGATTATAAATGTGATAAAGATGGTTTGTGCAATATTATTGTTTCCAATTACTGTGACCTTCGTTTACACACTTACAAACAAACTTCAACTATTCGCGAATTCACTCAGGAACAAAACATATGACCTTGAGAAGGAACGTAGACGTTCGGAACGTTTGTTGTATCAGTTGCTTCCTATATCTATAGCCAGAAGAATGATGAAGAAGAAGCCGATAATTCCGAAGCAATATGATTCAGTGTCAATATATTTTTCTGATATTGCTGGTTTCACTGACATATGTTCAAAAAGCACTCCAATGCAGGTTATCTACATGTTAAACTTATTATATATTATGATGGACGCAAAACTTGAAGCCTTCGACGTCTATAAAGTAGAAACTATAGGTATGTATGCAAAAACGTGTAAAATATGAAACATTTTAATAAACGGTGTAATGTGAATAACTTCAAATTTGATATTATGAAATGATACATCTACATTCAATTTCTTGATGTGTATTATTAATTTGTTTGTTACATTGTCCACAACCAATGCACATTTACCATTGACTCAATAGCTCGTTGTCATTAGAACTTATATCCGACATGAACTTTTAGTCATCGGAGGCTACAATATATATTTACAAAGGACATTATCAAAGATTAAAACAAATCATTGATAATGTATAATATAGACAAACCATTTGATGGTTGCTTTTTGTGCTATGACGTTCAGTGGCAAATATATTTCATACGTGTTGAGTACATACAAAAATACAAAACCAATAATGGGTAGGTTTTATAAAGAAGTGGTTCCTTACTTGACTTTGATCAGAATTGAAATTGGTGTTTTAATAGTGATGTCATTTTTACTGTGCGTTATGAACGCATCCACGTCAAGTTTGAATTAAGACGCTATATCAGTTCTCTAGGATCGTTGACAAGGTCGCTAATTGCAGAGGTTCATTCATTTCCAACATAAACCAAGCCATCGCGCTCTACTTTCTTGGCAGAATCCTATATTTTTATTATGTTTTTTTTGTTCACGCCCTGAATAAGCTTGATCTATTTTACAATTGACCTTAGGCATGTTAGGCGTTGAACCTGCTATCCTGCAACTATGTCGGGATTTTTGGAGTTCTTATATATCCAGGTATATTTGAGCAATACAGTCTATCCGCTTTTCATATCGGGCACTTGTTTTTAGCTGTTTGTTTTCTATATGCTAGACGAATATATTATTTGAAGAATAAATATGTGCAAATGAATGATATCGAACTTTCTGCACAGTGTTTCTTATAATTTTATAACTATATAATAGTAATAATATTACTGCCTTGTGGTGACCTATTTATAATGATGAGGTATATGAAATTGCTCTCTCATTAACCATTGTTCCGATTATTTCAGTCATGCATTTTACAGTATATAGTTGTTTCAGGCGATGCCTACATGGTTGCCTCAGGTCTACCAGTACCTACAAAGAACAGGACAAGACATGCAACAGAAGTAGCATCAATGTCATTAGAAATCATGAGTACAGTCAGTGAAGCTACGGTTCCGCATATTCCACAGGAAAGATGGAAAGTTCGAATAGGCATCAATTCAGGTACTACACTTTATCTAATTGTAATAAAAGGGAGTGATATTGATGACATAAGTAGACGAAACTCTACACAATAAAGGGGGGCATTAGACTCAAATTATTGTATTTGATTTGTAAAATAGTAAAAAAAAACAAATATTCAAACGACAAAAAAGTATAAAATAAACTATTAACATTGCATGGACTCGATAATATGCATCATTATTTAAGATGTAATTTAGTTTAGACGCCATCGAATTAAGTATCAAAATGACCTTCAAGAACTGCAGATGATCAGTCAATCCGATATAAACAAAGGTAGGTATACAAACAGATATATAGTAAACATGGTAAACAATTGAAATTGGATTTATTGAGGTCAATTCGATCTTGTGAATTAGGCGAACCAAAAATATTCTTGTTTTTACCTTCATCAGGCTGATTTTTCGAGGACCGAAACAGCTAACGAAATGGTTCAACTTTGTTTCACTGTCAATGTTAAAAGTTTTTCTATTCAATAGTTGAACATGCCTAACCCACTTTTAGCTAAGAGGTCAAATCAAAGGTCACATGAGATTGTGATATTGACTTGCAAGTCAATATTAGAATATCACTGTCTTTGACCTTCTTTGACAAATCTGAGCTAAGCTTAAAATGAGATTTAGTATCGTAGTTTTTTGTCTTAATCATAGTAAATGTCCTTTTGATTTAAAACGTCAGTATTTATTGCGGTCAACTTTAATTTATTATTCAAGGACACGACTTTTTAAAACCTATGTTGTACAAGCCTAATGATTATATTAAGATTGCAGATAGAGAAAAACAAACACAACAAACAACTAGTCTTGGGTTCTGTAATTGTATCATGCCGTAAATGTTATAAATCTTTAAACATTTTAAATCAAATAATATAACATGTTTTTTGAATTTTGAGTACGTTCTCCGTCCATTACACTATAATATGCTATTGGTTCTTGTAATCAATAATCTGGAACATAGTTGCAAGATCCAGTTTGTGTATTTGTGTATAAGCTTTGTTTCAAATTTAAAAAAATGTCTTCTCAATTTTCAAATGATAAGTTTTGTTAATGAATCAAAACTTCCTCATTTCTTATGTCAAATACACTTTCGTTAAACGTAAAGACACTGTTGTAATGAACAATTTCTGTGAAACGTTTTGCTCGATTACTTTCGATATCATTATCATATCAGCATGTTCTAATTCATTTTAGTTTATTTTATGGAATATATGATATAGGTCCAGTTGTAGCTGGAGTAGTAGGTACTAAGATGCCTCGGTACTGTTTGTTTGGTGACACTGTCAATGTAGCATCGAGAATGGAATCGTCTGGAAAACGTGAGCACAAAGATATTTAATGAAACTGTTTACCATGTTGAAAATATATTATTATTCATCTTAAACACATGTCAATAACATTTAAAAACTAAATGCCCATCACAATATGTATGCAGCTGTCCAAGTTGGGAGCCTGTACTTCAGTAGGGGTCGTATGTTGCTCAGTAATAATTTTTTTTTCGTTAATTGTTTTGTACAAAATTCAGTCCGTTAGTTTCTCGTTGGAATTGTTTTACATTGTCATGTTGGGTCCGTTAAAAGCCGACTTTTCGGTATGGACGTTCGTCATTGTTGAAGGCCGTATAATGGTATATAGTTGTAGTTATTTATGTGTGTGCCATTAGGTCTTTTGTGAAGATTTGTTATTGACCATCATACCACATCTTCTTTTTATATGTAATGTATAAAAGTAAATTATTTAGTACAACGATGAAATAAATTAGTTTCAAGACACAAATTGTACTAAGTTAAATCACAAAATAACAATTTAGAATAAAGAGATGTTGTAATATTTTCAATGTGACAAATGTACAACTTGTCTAAAGAAAGTGGATTTAAACAATTATATTTTGATCACCGTAGACTTCCTACAATTGAGCTATAAAGCTCACGTCATAATGAAATGTGAATCAAATCTGTAATAGGCCTCTGATTAGAAAATGTGAAATAATGTGGAAAGAAATAAAAACCAACGGCCTCATGTATAACATGCAGAAAACGACGAACAGATATTACAAACAATAAACAACAATTACAACTGACTAACAAACTCCTGATATATGAGTCCCACATAAAGAATGTGGCGGACTTTAACGTGTTTACGAGGGCTCAACCCTCTACAACCTGAATCAATGATGTAACAGAACAAGGAATGTTGCATAAAATGTTTCCCTCAAAACAAAAACAAAATGTTTCAACACAATGTAAACGATGTGATACCACCATATCAATACGTCACACCCAGCAAAACATAAAGTCCTACATATACATCTTTGGTGTGTCAAACCTCCAGTCTTTTTTATTTGTTTTTTTCAATAGAAAATTTAGGAAACATGGGGTCACATTCCTGTTAAAGCTTGTATCCAAGGCAAATCAGTGTGACAATTTGAATGGTTTACTTCCGGTGATGGTTATTATCATTTTGTCAATTTCGTGTACAGTACTAGACAGGATAATAGGAACATAAAATCAATTCTGCCCATTTTTGTAGTGCATATTTAACAAAGACTAATATGGGAATATGAATGGTGGTATTACTCCTATAATATACCTGTGTATAAGAAATAACATGGGTTGTGACATAAACGTCTTCAAAAGATGAACGAGGAGCTAAAGAGTATCTGCTATTTCATTGGCAATAATTAAATATATAGAGTAGCCACCATAAAAAAAACTAGAAACAAACCAAAAACGGAACATTATTACCCATATATATCTGGTAACTATACTGTCCCGCTATCTACATTAATAATTTAATAATTAAGAATATATGATTTTTATAATGTTTCAGCTGGTATGATTCAGATATCGTCTGCTACAAAAGAAGCTTTAGACGCATACCCAGAGTTTCTCACTAGAGAAAGAGGTGACATGACAATAAAGGTAAATAATATTATTGTTGTAGGTCAGATAAACAGGTGACATGACAATAAAGGTAACTTATCACATCATGGTAGATCAGATAAACAGGTGAAATGACAATAAAGGTAACTTATCACATCATGGTAGATCAGTAAAACAGACGACATGACGATAAATGTAACTTATCATAACTTGGAAGGTCAAAAAAAGAGGTGACATGACATTAAGTTCACTCATTACATCGTGGTAGGTCAGAAAAAGAGGTGACATGACAATAAAGGTAACTAATCACATCGTGGTAGGTCAGAGAAAAAGGCGACATGGCAATAAAGGTACCTTATCACATCGTGGTAGGTCAGAGAAAAAGGCGACATGGCAACAAAGGTAAATAATTACATCGTGGTAGGTCAGAGAAAAATGCGACCTGACAATAAAGGTAAATAATCATATCGTGGTAGGTCAGATAAACAGGTGACATGACAACAAAGGTAACTTATCACATCATGGTAGGTCAAATAAAGATGTGACATGAATAATAGTTAAGGTAACTTATCACATCATGGTAGGTCAAATAAAGATGTGACATGACAATAAAGGTAATTAATCACATCGTGGTAGGTCAGATAACCAGGTGACATGACAATAAAAGTAACTTATCACATCGTGGTAGGTCAGACAAAACTAATATTATTGTACATGTTGTAGGTCAGACAAGTGAAATGACAATAAAGGTAACTTATCATAACTTGGAAGGTCAAATAAAGATGTGACATGAATAATAGTTAAGGTAACTTATCACATCGTGGTAGGTCAGATAAACAAGTGAAATGACAATAAAGGTAACTTATCACATCATGGTAGATCAGTAAAACAGACGACATGACGATAAAGGTAACTTATCATAACTTGGAAGGTCAAATAAAGAGGTGATATGACATTAAGTTCACTCATTACATCGTGGTAGGTCAGAGAAAGAGGTGACATGACAATAAAGGTAACTAATCACATCGTGGTAGGTCAGAGAAAAAAGCGACATGGCAATATAGGTAGCTCTCACATCGTGGTAGGTTAGAGAAAGAGGTGACATGGCAATAAAGGTAACTAATCACATCGTGATAGGTCAGAGAAAAAAGCGACATGTCAATAAAGGTACCTTATCACATCGTGGTAGGTCAGAGAAAAAGGAGACATGACAATAAAGGTAAATAATTACATTGTGGTAGGTCAGAGAAAAAGGCGACATGACAATAAAGGTAAATAATCACATCGTGGTAGGTCAGATAAAAAGGCAACACGGCAATAAAGGTAACTTAACACATCGTGGTAGGTCAGACAAAAAGGCAACACGGCAATAAAGGTAACTTAACACATCGTGGTAGGTCAGAGAAACAGGTAAAATGATAATTACGGTAACTTGTCACATCGTGGTAGGTCAGAGAAAAAGGCGACATGACAATAAAAGGTAAATTATCACATCGTGGTAGGTCAGATAAACAGGTGACATGACAATAAAAGTAACTTATCACATCGTGGTAGGTCAGATAAAAAGGCAACATGGCAATAAAGGTTACTTATCACATCGTGGTAGGTCAGAGAAACAGGTAAAATGTTAATTACGGTAACTTATCACATCGTGGTAGGTCAGAGAAAAAGGCGACATGACAATAAAGGTAATTAATCACATCGTGGTAGGTCAGAGAAAGGGGTGACATGACACTAAGGTAGCTGATCACATCGTGGTAGGTACGATAAACAGGTTACAAGTTACTAGTCACATCACTGAAGGTCAGAGAAACAGTTGGCGGTACAATAAATGTAACTAATCACATCGTGGTAAGTCAGAGAAACAAGTGACATGCCAATAAAGGTACCTCATATCATTGTTATATGTCAGAGAAAGGGATGAAATGACTACCAAGGTATACTCAAATTAAATATGGTCACTCAAACCTTTAAATGGATTCATGTTTTGTTATAGATTTCCTCCCTAATAATGATGTCGAAAACAAAATCGTGGACTGAAGTCCGTAACTTACATGACTAATTTATTATTATATTGGTATCCCATGTATGACACACTATTTATAAAAATTAAATTAAGAAAGATTTTTTATCAGTTCATTTCTTTACGAAAAAAGGGGCATCGGTGGCCGAGTAGTCTAAGTAGTTACTACTGTAATCACTAGCCAGTCGAATTGTTATATTATAGTTCGTTTCTGTGTGTGTTACGTTTTAATGTTGTGTTTCTGTTTTGTCGTAGTTCTTCTCTTATAATGGTGAAGTTGAAATCATCCCTTCGTTAATTTTACGGACGCCATCACGAGTTATGGAATAACCATTTTACAAATGATATCGGATATGTTCTTTACGTCGTTACTACAATCCCCCTCCCTGTAATTAGTGTGACCTACCGAAATATACTATTTACCGGATTTGTTATCACATAAGCAACTCGAAGGGTGCCACATGTGGAGCAGGATCTGCTTACCATTCTGGAGCACCTGAGATCATCCCTAGTTTTTGGTGGGGTTCGTGTTGTTTATTCTTTAATATGTTGTGTCATTTGTACTATTGTTTGTCTCTTTTTGTTTTTCATTTTTAGCCATGGCGTTGTCAGTTTATTTTCGATTTATGAGTTTGACTGTCGCTCTGGTATCTTTCGTCCCTCTTTTATATTTAATGAGTTTCCCTCAGGTTTAGTTTGAAACCCGGATTTGTTTTTTTTCTCAATCGAATTATAAATTGCGAACAGCGTTATACTACTGTTGCCTTTATTGAGTGATTTCCATGTGACGGATAACTTTGGACTGTAAGACAAAAGTCATGCTTCATTAAGGGGACAGAAGGGTAAACATTAACTCATAAATTGAAGAATGACAAATTCACGTAAACAACCCAACAATTTACACTAAAAAATAGAGACTGATCATCATGAACTTAACAAAGACAATAACAATCAAAACCAAGGAGTAAACAAAGACTTGCAAAACCAAGGGACATTTACATTAACAGTTACAAGACAATAACAATCAAAACCAAGGAGTAAACAAAGGCTCACAAAACCAAAGGACATTTACATCAACAGTTATAAATAATGATTAAGAAACAACACAAACTCCACTAAAATTGGGAGTGAAATCAGATGCTCCGGAAGAGTAAGCATTTCTTGTACCGTATACGGCACCCGTCGTGTTATTTCTTTGTTCAGTTCGGTAATGATGGAAGGTTATTATGACTGAGGAAGAATATCATATATGATTTCTGACACACTTTTGTCATAATGGCCAATCAGCTCATGATGGCGACCGTAAAATTCCAAAATTAGGAGTGATATATTGTATGCAAATGTTTTTAATTTACAGGGAAAGGGTCAGATGAAGACCTACTGGTTAATAGGACACAGTAATGGCTACAGAGGATCCACGCCTCAATTACTCCTGACTGAATAATCTATTAAAGACACAGTTGTTGCATCAACGTTTTCACACTCCAGTTATTGCTCACAGAATAATACATTTAGGGAAACAGTATTGTGTTCTATGTTTATTAAATGCCTCATTTCTTACTTAATAAATACTCCAGGAAACAGTAGTTGGTACAAAGTGTCTACACCACAATCATTATAATGGCATACAACAGTTCAGAAGACAATAGATGGTTCCTATTTGTTTTAAGGTCTCATTTATTCTTCACGGAATGAAGACTTCAGGGCACAATAGTGGCAATTAAGTGTCTACGTCGAAGTTATTCATCACGGAATAAAATACTTCACGACAGTGTAGTGGCCACAGCTTTTCAAACCAACAGTAATTTCTGAAAAATTAAACACTTTGGGACACAATGTTGGGTACGGAGTTATTCCTAACGAATTGAAACACTCTAGGACAAAGTAGTTGGATCAGAGTTTTTTTTTATGGTTTATATATTTTTCACGGAATTCAACATTCAAATACAAAGTTGAGAGCACAGCGTTTATACGTTTCAGGTTATACTCACATCATAAACTCCTTATGCCAAAGAAGTTGCTACTAAGTTTCAACACAAAAGTTATTCATACGATAGAAAGAACAACAAGACACACTTTTAACGTTTACACAAAGATCATTTAACATATTTCCTACCAACAGTATATTATATTATATTATATTATATTATATTATTGTATTATATTATATTTATATATCCTGCCATTTCTTGTTCTATCGTGTCCTGTCTCTCTGTAAACTATACACACCAATAAGTTTGCTTGATACTTTCCGATTCGTGCATTGCTTTTTACATCATTACAGCATTTTATCTTGTTCTATATGTTAAAAATGTTTGTTTTTATAGGCCTTCATGTAAAGAGGCTAACATATGACGTTGTTGTATAGCCATATCATATATTTCATGAAAGTGACAGTTAAAATGTTTACCGTTCAAATCATTTTTCTTGATTAACCTTCATTAAAAAATAATTATTTACAATAAAGGAAATTAAAAAACATTGAGGTATTAATGGCAATATGCCCAACTGAGACCTGCAAAAGAAATAGCCAAATTCAGCTATGTTCCACTTTGCGTAATTTGTTAGTTTATCACCGGGAAATATGTTGCAACACAGTAGAGTGCTAAGACGGGTACCGCATGTGAAACAGGATCTGCTTACCCTCCCAGAGTACCCGGGTGCACCCTAGGTTTTTGTTGGGTTTGTGTTGCTTAGTCTATTAGTTTTCTATGTTGTACCTTGTATACTATTATTTGTCTGTTTGAACTTTTATTATTTAGCTATGACGTTGTCAGTTTGTTTTCTATCTATGAATTTGAAAGTCCCTCTAGTATCTTTCGCTCGTCTTTAGCAAATGCCGCAAGTGCCGACGATGATTACTGATTTGACGAAACCCTCAATTGTTCCTAATATTATACGTCAAAAATTGATACTACATCACTATTATTTTTGTGAATTATATTGAATAAATAAATATCAGCCGCAGTTTTTCGTGGTTTCGTGTTTATGAGTCTTTTTTTTGTATGTGTATACTGAGTTCTTTCATTGGTCGTATTTTATTTCTGTCATGGCATCCCCCTATACCTCTAGCCAATGTAGAAAAGTAAACGCATAACAATACGCAAATTAAAATTCAGTTCAAGAGAAGTCCGAGTCTGATGTCAGAAGATGTAACCAAAGAAAATAAACAAAATGACAATAATACATAAATAACAACAGACTACTAGCAATTAACTGAAATGTCAGCTCCAGACTTCAATTAAACTGACTGAAAGATTATGATTTCATCATATGAACATCAGGCACAATCCTTCCCGTTAGGGGTTTAGTATCATACCATTATAACATATATGAGAAGAACATAACCCGTGTCATGCCAACAACTGGTTTTTGAATAAATGTGTTTAGTTCCGATGCAAAGACCCTATAAGTGAATCAATATTAACGCCAAAATATGCAATCTTTAATGACCTGACAACAGTATCGTAACTATATCCCTTCTCAATAAGTCTATTCAAAGGTTTGATTAGTTTTTGGGGTGAATGCTGACACCTTTGTGCTTTATAAAGAATATTTCCATAAAAAATTGGATGTGAAATACCTGAACGTATAAGAAGTCTGCACGTTTAGTTATATTTACGAATGATGTCCTTATACCGATGATAAAATTTAGTAAATGTTTTGACTAGTTTGTGATATCGAAAACACTGGTGTAATAATTTTTCAGTAATACATAAATTTCTCTCGTTAAAATCTAAAACATTGTTACATACACGAGCGAATCGTACAAGTTGAGATATATAAACACCGTAAGATGGTGAGAAGGGAACGTCACCATCTAAAAATGGATAATTAACGATAGGAAATGAAAAATCATCTCTTTTATCATAAATTTTAGTATTCAGCTTTCCGTTAGTGATATATATATCAAGATCGATGAAAGTGCAGTGGTCATTGTTAGAATTATCTTTATTTAAAGTAAGTTCAACAGGATACATTTCTTTAATATACATACTGAACTCGTAATTATTGAGAGCCAAAATATCATCCAAATATCTAAAAGTATTATTAAATTTGTTTATCAGATGTTGTTTCGATGGTTCTTTGCTTATTTTTGTCATAAATTGTAACTCATAGCAATACAAAATCAGGTCCGCAATTAGTGGTGCACAGTTAGTCCCCATTGGAATTCCAATAATCTGACGATATACGGAATCTCCAAAGCGAACAAAAATGTTATCTAGTAAAAATTCAAGGGCATATATAGTATCAATATATTATGTCCATTAGAATGTCCAATTGACATAGTTTTTTGTTTATTGCTACTAAAAAATGACCATATGTATTCACCTTCTGACTTTTTAAATGCCCATGCAATTTATCAAGTACTTCCAACGAGTTCTTGACACTCCAAAAGTAATTAATTCCACTATTTTCGAAGGCCTTTTTTGAACAATTTATTATCAGGTTTTTAATTATACCAAGTGTGCTGGTAAAAAGAATAGACAATTTAGTAGTGGAACAATGGCTTGAAGACGAAATAAATCTATATTTGTAAGGTGTTTTGTGTAGATTCGGAAGCCAATACATAGTTAATATCTATATTTTCTCTTTTGCAATTGTTTTGTAAGATTAAACAATGTTACATTTATTACAATGTAATTGGGGTTCGTGTTAATTATTCTTTAGTTTTCTATGTTGTGTCATGTGTACTATTGTTTGTCTGTTTGTCTTTTCATTTTTAGCCATGGCGTTGTCAGTTTATTTTCGATTTATGAGTTTGACTGTTCCTTTGGTACCTTTTGTTCCTATTTATTACAACATGACAATATATATTTATATAAATTAGCAAAACAGGATATGTCTTATCTGTTATTTAATGTTTCTGAATTATATGACTTCTATTAAAAGCTCAGAGTTTTATTAGAGTTATATCAGCTGTTATTAAGAAAAAAGCCCACTTAAACCATGTAACCTTTAATTGCTGTTCAGTGGTTGTGAATTGTTGGTGTGATACATAAGTGTTGAACTTCTCATTTTTTTTTTATAGATTAGACTGCTGGTTTTTCTGTTTTCTATTATACACTTATTCATTTTAGGGGATTTAAGGGCCTTTTTTATAGCTTGCTGATCGGTGTGAGCTCCGTGTTGAAGACCGTACTGTGACCTAATACTGTTTACTTTTATACATTTTGACTTGAATGACAGTCACATTGTAGTCTTGTATTTTGAAAACAATGTGTGAATATATTACCGTGTTGTATTTGGTAAAACCTTTCGGATTTTAGGTCCTCAATGCTCTTCGTACATTTTTTGGCCTTCATGACTTTTTTCTTCCAGTGCCACTGATTGATTTTTTGAAGAAAAAAACGGACGTCTCACTCTTTCTCGTAAACATAACTATTTGCGTATCATTTAAAAAATACATAAATTGTGTTGATAAATAAATTACATTAAGATTTATAGGATATATCGGTAGATTAATGTGTCTCAAATGAATGAATTAGTTATCATTAAATTTTGTATAATACTTGTGACACGTTATACCTGTTCACGTTATTATTTAAAATTTATTTTCCAAAGAACCAATGGCAATTCAAATGAATTAAAGAGGTGTGTCTTATGCGGGATTAAGCACTTTAACAATCGTTCTATTTAGTTCAAATAAGTAAAATAAACTGAGATTAGTGAATCTTAAACCAATGTTACAAAACATGTCACCAATATGGATTGCATGGATATATGTCATCATTTTATCGGCTGAATGCGGTATTTTATTTTCTTTTGTCAATTAATTTTGCAGTTATTAATTCAATAGTGGCATGATTTATAAATGTATGTTTTACATTTTTATAAAATTTCAACTCGTTGATATATAAAACTTTCATTAGTTATGCTTAATCCTTATGAAATAATAACTGTAAATGTTAAAATACTACAAATACCATAATGGATAATGGCGTCTTCAATAATGATTGATAAGGCATCAGTACACTGGTACGCAAAACATTGTATTTGAGGAATACAGCTAAATACTAATTTATGAAAAAGGTCCTATTTCTAGTGAAATAAAGCAGAATGTGTCATTAGTTAAAAACAATTAATTTTACATGTTCAATAGGTATTGTTTTAATTGATGTTCAAAAAGAGGGACGAAAGATTTCAGAGGGACAGTCAAACTCATAAATCGAACATAAACTGACAACGCCATGGCCAAAAAAAATGAAGAAAAAAAAAATAGACTTACAGTAGTACACATGACACAACATAAAAAACTAAGGAATAAGCAACACGAACCCCACCAAATATAAGGAGTGATCTCAGGTGCTCCGGAAGGGTAAGAATATCCTGCTCCATATTTGGCACCCGTCGTGTTGCTCATGTTATAACAAATCCGGTAAATTGTCTAATTCAGTAGGTCACATTCATTCAACCCATTTACACATCAACACGTTTTGATGAGAACATTGTAACAATTTTTAATAAGCTTTAGAACTTGGGTCTATTACTGCAAATACAATCTTGTTTAGAAAGTTTCGTTTTCTTTGTAAACACACTAATAAAAGAGGGGCAAATGATACCAGAGTGACAGTCAAACTCATAGATAGAAAAAAAACTGACAACGCTGTGGCTAAACAATAATAAACAGATCAACAGATAAATGATAGTACAGAAGAAATGAGTTGCGGTATGTGAAAATAATGTAGATTGGTTATTTTGTCTCAGACTAAATAGAACATAGAGACTAAATTGGTGTGAAATTGTTGTCTTTGATTGCATATTCCAAAGGCCACATGATCTCCATTAAACATCCCTATTATAAATCAGCACATCGCATAAATAAAGAACACCAACGTTTCTCTTTTATTGAAATTTTCGATTTTCTTTGCTGTTTAACATTAATTTGTTTTCCATGAATATTTGTAGCTACATTGGAAGTTGCTAAGTACAAACAAACAAAGCAATCATCAAATAAAGACCTCATAACAAGACATTCTTCTAGTGCTGTAGATGGAATTTATGAACAGTATCTAACTAGTTCACCGAATTATTGTTCACATACAGGTTTTGTCGATGAACTGGCATGGTGGGCAGTGGATCTTGGTGCAATATATGACATAAGTAACGTTGTTATCTTTGGTAGAACTGACTGCTGTAGTAAGTTTTACTTGTTACATGTACTAGTCTCAGCTAATCCAAATAAAATGTCTAACGGAACATTTTGATAGGTATAGAACCACAAATTCTGGCCCGGTAAAAAATAACATTCAATAAAGTGGTACATATTTTAAGCGAAAAAGTTTATACACATCGCAGTATCTGTCACGGGGTGAAATATCCAGTTAGTTTTGGTTTCAAATGTAAACTTTGGGACTTTGGATGAATGTTTAACCCTAGGTGAAAGTTTCTTCGAAATAAATTTTAAAAAATCCAACAGTATATATATAATAGGAGGGCAAATTTTCCCTGTTGTTCAGATCAGAAGTAACTTTTATCATATTACCGGGAACCTGAACGCTCTAATATGCAATTAAAATCCAACGATTTTGTTTTAATATTTAGCTGTACCTGCAGAACACTTATTTCTTAATACTAAGGATTTTCTACCTAAAGAATATATTACCTAAGCTGTATTTGGCAAAACGTTTAGGAATTTTCTGTCTTTAATGTTCTTCAACTTCGTACTTTATTTGGCCCTTTAAATATTTTTGATTCGAGCGTCACTGATGAGTCTTTTTTAATCCTGGTATCTATGCTGAGTTTATTTCTAACGGAATCTCACATTCTACATTTTACGCAGATGTCATTTCAAGATGATTAACTTATGAATCCTTGAAATCAAATTATTCTAAAGAGCTACCAATTCAACATTTTGATTAAATCTTTTAATATGTTTTTATAAGTATCAGTATAATTATTAATTATCTGTATCAGTAAATTTAAATCATGCTTTATATCATTGTTATTTACATACGGACATTTGCATGTGTACTATTGTTTGTCTGTTTGTATATTTCATTTTTAGCCATGGGGTTGTCAGTTTATATCCGATTTATTAGTTTGACTGTCCCTCTGGTATCTTTCGTCCCTCTTTTTAAATCATGCTTTATTTCATTGTTATTCACATACGGACATTTGCATGTGTACTATTGTTTTTCTGTTTGTATTTTTCATTTTTAGCCATGGGGTTGTCAGTTTATATCCGATTTATTAGTTTGTCTGTCCCTCTGGTATCTTTCGTCCCTTTTTTTAAATCATGCTTTATTTCATTGTTATTCACATACGGACATTTGCGGTTTTACAATTTCTCAATACTTTTACATATGTTAGCATTGTACATATTTTTTCTTACTGCGTCTTATACTAAACCCATCGGATGTAGGTTCTGAACTGATTGATATTTTGTCTTAGATGTAATAGTTGTCAGTTACTGCGAATACTCTCCGATCAAACTGTGTGTCATTTTGTAAACATATCATAATACTGAAAAAAATAATAATAAATTTATTTTAAGAGAGATACGCATTTGAACCAATATACAATAAGGCTATCTACATACAACTCTAACTACATGAATTAAAAATTATCAATCTACTATTACTCACATAAGACCAATTGATGTATATATATGTACAAATAGAACAACAGCAACAAAAAAGAATTTGCAATTATAGTATACATAGAATTATTTCACACTTTTAAAAATATAATGACATTTTAGAGAATTGAAATGCAGATACATTTTTTTGATTTTTCCCCAAATAAAATCCTTACAACGTTCGTTCTGTGTTTTTGTTAGATTTTTTTTTTGCGAGTATCTCCTTAATGAATTCTGACTGAAAAAAAGATGCAAATTCGTTTCATAATGAGTTCAATGTGTTCATTTATTCATATCATGTGTCAATATATATCACTTTGTCGCAAGTTAATTGATTTCGCGACAATGGATTGTTTCTCAAGATGTCATCTTCATTTATGAAAGACTGTTCAACTGTTGACAAATATATATATTTTTCGTTTTTATGATGATATCATTAGAATGTTTATACGTACTTTTAAATTCTTTTAGAAAAAAATCATTTTCTAATATTGATTTCCAATGCAATATTATCGTTTTTTTTAATGTATCCCCTTTTCTCATATATCATTCATTTTATAATAATTGGACACTTTGTTTGAATGCATCAAAACTATTTCATCATGCATTCACAAGCGCATTCAGTAACTACGATGTACCATGAGCACAAGAGTTTCTTATTGATTCCGGAATCTTGAGGCTGTTAATGTTTTATCTTATTTTCGTTCGTGTCGAATATATCGTTGTCGCAAAAGATAAAGCCTCCAATAATATTGTCTTCGTATGTAAAACTCATTATTTGTAATGTTTTACAAAGGTGCATGGAATAAAAAGCAGAAATTGTAATCTTACATATTCTTTAACATAATTTAGAATAGATGAAATTTTACCAAATCACAATCTGGCCTTCTTTATCTTGTTTTGAACACAAAAGAAAATGACGACAATCTACCAGCATTATACAGGATACCGAAGCTTCACAAAAATCCGTGTAAAGAACAATAGCTGGATCCTCAAATAACTAAACATACTTCTGAAGTGCTGACTACTATTCTTTTTACAGTTATAGATTGCCTTAAGGGGCTAGCGGGTATTAATCAAAAAACGTTTTTAATATAGGATTTCGCTATATTTTTTTATAAATGAACTTTATCATATACTTAATAGAAAAATGAAATAAAAAAATGAGGTCACCGTTAATTTAAGCTCACAATCTGCATCCGAAAGAAGCATACATTTTTTTTATTGTCCTGTTTTTCTGTTGAACTAATAGGAGAAATAGAGGAAATATCGAAATAAAAAAAAAATTAAATTACAGAAATCGCTTAAATTTTACAATTATTTAGTTTATGTACACCTTATTTGAAAAACAATAATAAAAAATATAGGTTACCGATGAGCTAAAAAAACATCTTTCAATTTGAATGCCCAAAATTGGCATTTTTGCAGCAAAAGGAGATAATTTGGAGCTTTTGCAATGATAGAAATATTTTAAATGTCATCTGGGACCAAACCGAATCGATTTTTTGGTTGATTTTTGTACCATATCATAAAGTAATAACCAATAGAGCAATAATTAAAATTTGTAATGAAAAAAACAAATGTTTAATTTTTCGCTGAAATTCTTGTACCCGCGAGCCTCCTTAACAAACATTGTGATGAGATATATTCAACTAGTGATGTCAAAATTCTCAAAATTGGTAAAGATCTACTGCTAAATCTTAGATCACAATTTCGGCAATTTTATATCAACAATGTTGTTTTTAGTAATATTTTTAACATTCACATTAGACAATTGGTTTGGCTAGCCAAAAAAAAACCTCCAGGTTCAACCCTATTTTTTTTCCTTAATTGACCTAAACCAAGTCAGGAAAATGGCAGTTGTTATGTGATAGTTCGATTCTATATACTAGTATGTTGTATTTGCATTTGATTTTTGTACCGCTTCAGTGTTTCTGTTGTCCCGTTGTTGTCTTCTTATAGTTGACGTGTTTCACTCGGTTTTAGTTTGTAATTAGATCGGATTTGTTTTCTCTCAATCGATTTATGACTTTTGAAAAAGGGGGTTTACTACTCTTGCCTTTATTTACATTAGTATTTTCCATACGTAATTACAATATCGACTTCACCATCTCATTTATTTCAGCTTTTTCTTTAAAAATTGGAATCGTAGATATAAATGCTTTGTTTTAATAATAATGTTTCCTATTTTGTGAAGAACCAGAAGGATACTATTAGAAAATACACTGAAGATGATATTATCAAAATGCTGCACATTTTAATCGAAACTATATTTGTTGAGTCATAGGATTGATATTTCAACAGACAGTCGGTATTCCAATGGGTACTTATTGTGCACAACTCTGTTCGTTTCGATTTTGTACTCATATTAAACAGAATTCACTCAAAACATATCAAAAGACATAAGCACTTTGCAAATTGTTTAATTCTACTGTCAGATATATTGATAATGTCCTATATAAACCTTATTTCAGTCAGTACTTGTATCTCTCATATATCAGTGAAATTGAAATTAAGGATACTTCTGATAGCGAGAGATTTAACTTCCCAACTATCAATTTCCCATTTATCAGCAATAACATACTCTCTGATCCGTCGTATAGTGTTTATCTCATTTGAGACACAAGGCTCGTGCATGTTCTTGCTATATGTACTTCATATACAGGAGTGTACTCCGTACTCAGAAACTGCCTCAACAGATGTATGGGGAGAACAGCTTTAAAATGAAAATTTTATGGGCACCATCACGAATCTGGTAATCGTTATGATATGTATGTGTGTAAACAAATTACATTTGTATATGACGGTTTTGCTGACTGTAAATTTGCATTTCCATAAGACATGTCTCGGTATTTATACATTTAACATTTATGTATATAGTTATAATGTTTCTTTTGCGTGTTCGGTTAGAAAGTGATTGGGTTATGTTTCGTCTTTTGTGGCATGAGTTCTGTATTTTCGGTACATTTGACATATATCGTATTTGTCAGTTTGTCTAGTTAATTTCCATTTTCAAAGAAAAAGCAAATAATAATGATGTCATCACAGCATTAACCACTGTTTGTTGTGTCCTGTGCGGTCGTTTAAAGACGCTGTGTGTTGTGTCCTGTGCGGTCGTTTAAAGACGCTGTGTGTTGTGTCCTGTGCGGTCGTTTAAAAACGCTGTGTGTTGTGTCTTGTGCGGTCGTTTTTAAGACGTTGGGTGTTGTGTCCTGTGCGGTCGTTTAAAGATGTTGTATGTTGTGTCTTGTGCGGTCGTTTAAAAACGTTGTGTGTTGTGTTTTGTGCGGTCGTTTAAAGAATTTGTGTGTTGTGTCCTGTGCGGTCGTTTAAAGACGCTGTGTGTTGTGTCCTGTGCGGTCGTTTAAAGACTTTGTGTGTCGTGTCCTGTGCGGTCGTTTAAAGACGTTGTGTGTTGTGTCTTGTGCGGTCGTTTAAAGACGTTGGGTGTTGTGTCCTGTGCGGTCGTTTAAAGATGTTGTGTGTTGTGTCCTGTGCGGTCGTTTAAAGACGTTGTGTGTTGTGTCCTGTGCGGTCGTTTAAAGACGCTGTGTGTTGTGTCCTGTGCGGTCGTTTAAAGACGCTGTATGTTGTGTCTTGTGCGGTCGTTTAAAAACGCTGTGTGTTGTGTCTTGTGCGGTCGTTTAAAGAATTTGTGTGTTGTGTACTGTGCGGTCGTTTAAAGACGTTGTGTGTTGTGTCCTGTGCGGTCGTTTAAAAACACTGTGTGTTGTGTCCTGTGCGGTCATTTAAAAACGCTGTGTGTTGTGTCTTGTGCGGTCGTTTAAAGACGTTGGGTGTTGTGTCTTGTGCGGTCGTTTAAAGATGTTGTGTGTTGTGTCCTGTGCGGTCGTTTAAAGACGTTGTGTGTTGTGTCCTGTGCGGTCGTTAAAAGACGCTGTGTGTTGTCTCCTGTGCGGTCGTTAAAAGACGCTGTGTGTTGTGTCCTGTGCGGTCGTTTAAAGACGTTGTGTGTTGTGTCCTGTGCGGTCGTTTAAAGACGCTGTGTGTTGTGTCCTGTGCCGTCGTTAAAAGACGCTGTGTGTTGTCTCCTGTGCGGTCGTTAAAAGACGCTGTGTGTTGTGTCCTGTGCGGTCGTTTAAAGACGCTGTGTGTTACGTCCTGTGCGGTCGTTTAAAGACGTTGTGTGTTGTGTCCTGTGCGGTCGTTAAAAAACGCAGTGTGTTGTTATTCTTTGGGTAACATATTGTAATGTAATCTTATATTATTTATTGATGCGTTTCCCTGTGCTGAGTGTACTGCCCTCTTGTCACGTAGTGAATTCATTTTATTTTCTGAACGTTGCCATATAAGTGTTCTTGAAATGTCATGAACCAAGTCAGAAATGTGGCTATTGTTAACAAATAATCCGTTTCTATGTAGTCCTGGTTTTTTTTGTTGCATTTAAGTGTTTCTGTTGTTCCGATGTCTTTCTCTGATAATTGATTCGTTGTTCATTCAGTTTTATATGTTGTTCTCCTCTTATCTTTGATGTGTTTCGTTCAGTTTTAGTTCGTTTCGATTTTGTACTCATATTAAACAGAATTCACTCAAAACATATCAAAAGACATAAGCACTTTGCAAATTGTTTAATTCTACTGTCAGATATATTGATAATGTCCTATATAAACCTTATTTCAGTCAGTACTTGTATCTCTCATATATCAGTGAAATTGAAATTAAGGATACTTCTGATAGCGAGAGATTTAACTTCCCAACTATCAATTTCCCATTTATCAGCAATAACATACTCTCTGATCCGTCGTATAGTGTTTATCTCATTTGAGACACAAGGCTCGTGCATGTTCTTGCTATATGTACTTCATATACAGGAGTGTACTCCGTACTCAGAAACTGCCTCAACAGATGTATGGGGAGAACAGCTTTAAAATGAAAATTTTATGGGCACCATCACGAATCTGGTAATCGTTATGATATGTATGTGTGTAAACAAATTACATTTGTATATGACGGTTTTGCTGACTGTAAATTTGCATTTCCATAAGACATGTCTCGGTATTTATACATTTAACATTTATGTATATAGTTATAATGTTTCTTTTGCGTGTTCGGTTAGAAAGTGATTGGGTTATGTTTCGTCTTTTGTGGCATGAGTTCTGTATTTTCGGTACATTTGACATATATCGTATTTGTCAGTTTGTCTAGTTAATTTCCATTTTCAAAGAAAAAGCAAATAATAATGATGTCATCACAGCATTAACCACTGTTTGTTGTGTCCTGTGCGGTCGTTTAAAGACGCTGTGTGTTGTGTCCTGTGCGGTCGTTTAAAGACGCTGTGTGTTGTGTCCTGTGCGGTCGTTTAAAAACGCTGTGTGTTGTGTCTTGTGCGGTCGTTTTTAAGACGTTGGGTGTTGTGTCCTGTGCGGTCGTTTAAAGATGTTGTATGTTGTGTCTTGTGCGGTCGTTTAAAAACGTTGTGTGTTGTGTTTTGTGCGGTCGTTTAAAGAATTTGTGTGTTGTGTCCTGTGCGGTCGTTTAAAGACGCTGTGTGTTGTGTCCTGTGCGGTCGTTTAAAGACTTTGTGTGTCGTGTCCTGTGCGGTCGTTTAAAGACGTTGTGTGTTGTGTCTTGTGCGGTCGTTTAAAGACGTTGGGTGTTGTGTCCTGTGCGGTCGTTTAAAGATGTTGTGTGTTGTGTCCTGTGCGGTCGTTTAAAGACGTTGTGTGTTGTGTCCTGTGCGGTCGTTTAAAGACGCTGTGTGTTGTGTCCTGTGCGGTCGTTTAAAGACGCTGTATGTTGTGTCTTGTGCGGTCGTTTAAAAACGCTGTGTGTTGTGTCTTGTGCGGTCGTTTAAAGAATTTGTGTGTTGTGTACTGTGCGGTCGTTTAAAGACGTTGTGTGTTGTGTCCTGTGCGGTCGTTTAAAAACACTGTGTGTTGTGTCCTGTGCGGTCATTTAAAAACGCTGTGTGTTGTGTCTTGTGCGGTCGTTTAAAGACGTTGGGTGTTGTGTCTTGTGCGGTCGTTTAAAGATGTTGTGTGTTGTGTCCTGTGCGGTCGTTTAAAGACGTTGTGTGTTGTGTCCTGTGCGGTCGTTAAAAGACGCTGTGTGTTGTCTCCTGTGCGGTCGTTAAAAGACGCTGTGTGTTGTGTCCTGTGCGGTCGTTTAAAGACGTTGTGTGTTGTGTCCTGTGCGGTCGTTTAAAGACGCTGTGTGTTGTGTCCTGTGCCGTCGTTAAAAGACGCTGTGTGTTGTCTCCTGTGCGGTCGTTAAAAGACGCTGTGTGTTGTGTCCTGTGCGGTCGTTTAAAGACGCTGTGTGTTACGTCCTGTGCGGTCGTTTAAAGACGTTGTGTGTTGTGTCCTGTGCGGTCGTTAAAAAACGCAGTGTGTTGTTATTCTTTGGGTAACATATTGTAATGTAATCTTATATTATTTATTGATGCGTTTCCCTGTGCTGAGTGTACTGCCCTCTTGTCACGTAGTGAATTCATTTTATTTTCTGAACGTTGCCATATAAGTGTTCTTGAAATGTCATGAACCAAGTCAGAAATGTGGCTATTGTTAACAAATAATCCGTTTCTATGTAGTCCTGGTTTTTTTTGTTGCATTTAAGTGTTTCTGTTGTTCCGATGTCTTTCTCTGATAATTGATTCGTTGTTCATTCAGTTTTATATGTTGTTCTCCTCTTATCTTTGATGTGTTTCGTTCAGTTTTAGTTTGTAACCCGGAATTGTATTTTTCGCAATCGATTTATGAATTTCAAACAGCGGTATACTACAACTGTTGCTTTTATCTATAATCTGAATTTGTTTTCTCTCAATCGCTTTATGACTTTTGAACTACTGCTGCCTTTATGTATAAGTACACAACAAATATAAAAGCATACGATATGAAAATAAAGAAGAATCGAATTGATTGCCGATTAGACGACACACCACCAGCAAATAATTGCCAAATAATTTTACAATGTAAAGTCACAATACTGCCTTCAACAATTAGAAATTTTGACATTGCATAGTCAGATATAAAAAATGTTAAACTGACAAATTCAAAACACTTCATCAAAAAAATCTCACGGCCTGAAAATTTAATACAAAATAATGAAAAAAATGTGATAAACAGCATGGTACGACCACCACAGGCAGAATATAGGTGGGCGAACTTGTTTTTTTTTTTTATTTTTTTTAATCTAAAATCTGATTTATTGCGCTATTGCTGTTATAATTAAAAATACCATGTCTACAGCATGTGACAGGGCATCCCTGTAGTTTTACTGAACAAGCAGGGAGATTGTTCAGTAAATTAATAATAATAATAATAAATGGTTAGATTTACATTCTATGTATCAATATTATGTATACAGATTACTACAGAAATTAATTTCCGGAAAAAATTACATTCGTGAACCGCTTTGACTCTGTATATGCTAGTTGACCTGGTCATGACCCATTGATCAAGGATCACACGATTGAGGCAAGTTAACAGGCGAAGTAGTTTGAATATATTAATTATGTAGGTGTACATACTTGGTTGCGAATTGAAGTAATTATATCAATTTATTTATTTATGACAACACGTGGTTTTAAGATTAAATAATGGTGAGACACATCTATTGTTGAATGAATATATAGCATATAACATATATGCAAAAATATTAATTATATGTACAAGCTTACTTCTTTCAAAATTTTACCATGTTTACCACATGAAAGTGTCGAAATATTTAAGTAGTTAAACAATTTTTTGAACAGGGCATATACATCAAAATTTGTAGTCTTATAATTTGAACTGTGGGTGCACTTGTGGATTGAAAATGTAATGAGTGTCATCAAAAGATTTATATCATAATAATTGATATCACATTTCATATCCTATTATGAGATTTCTGTAGTTTAGGATATGATGACCAATTTTAACTTTATTTAATAATATTTTGATCTTTTCACAAAAAGTTTTAAAGTATTGACATTCCAGAAAAAAATGTTTATAATCTTCTGTTACATTACATAAGTCACATTTACTGTCTTCTTTTATCTTTCTTTGAAAAAGCAATTGTTTACAAGGAAGGATATGATGCAGCAATTTCAATTTAAATATTTTTAATCTGTTATCTTTTAAATAAGTAAATACAAAGTTTAGCATTGATTTAAGTTGGGATTAAAGAATCTAAATTTAGTACACGTTTCCATTTAAAGAAACCTGAAGGCGTGTCTTCATTTCCACTATTAATGTGTGTATATTTGTTTTGTTTCCATTACCTGTAAACTTATTATCTTATTTTTTTCTTTTGTATTAATGCAAAGGTTAAGTTTATCTTTTACTTTTGATTTTGTTGATTTTTCTGATTAAAGTACCTTGAGCCAATCATTTAGTATAACATATTTAAGTTTTGAAATTTCAAACATTAAATTGGATTTTGAGGATATTTTATTGATATTATTTCTTGAGATATGTTACCATTTTGGTCAATTAAAAACTTAACATTTTCCTTGACATTTTATCAGTTCGTTTCCCCATAAGATTTGATGTCTAATGTTTTTAAAATTCATATTAAGTTTGATATAATTTAACTTTTGTACTTTGAACCAAGACTTTAGAATTTCTAAGTAGAATTTTGGTAAAGTTTTATGTAGGTTTTGTATGGAGTAAATGTTGTCTGGATTCATGTAAAGTAGCATGAAATTAGCGTTAAAGTAAAATGTCGGAATTACTTTCCAGTTAGCAAAATCATCTGCAGTAAGTCTTTTGATCCATGCTATTTGTAGTACAGTTATATAATTGTCTATATCTGTCATCTTAAGACCTCCATCAGTAGTATCTTTGCTTAGTGTGGTTTGTTTGACTTTTTCTTGTTTAACATCCCATTTAAAATTGTTGATAAGAGTTTTAAACTGTTGAATAAATTCATGTGGTAGGTTTGTAAGTGAAGCTAAATATGTAAGGTTTGGTATAAAAAGAGATTTTACAACTGTTATTTTACCTATCATTGTAAGATTTCCTTTTTTCTAATACATGTAACTTATTAATTTGTCACATTTCTGTATTATTTTTTCAGTATTCAGCTTATCACATTCATCTCGATCTGTTCCAAAATAAACTTTATATTGGTCCTTTATTCCATGTTATATTTTCAAACTTATGTTTACAATGTTTTAATTTTCCTAACCAAATGCCCTCTGTTTTTTATCTGTTTAATTTTAAACCTGATAGTGTTCCAAAGATTTCAATAATATTAAGAGTGTGACGTACTTCATTTTATGATTTTAGAAAAAAGTGTTGTGTCGTCAGTTAATTGAGAAATCTTTAAACTATGTGTTTTAGTATCTAGATTAATTTGAAAACCTTTGATGTTGTTGTCTTGTCTTATTCACAAAATTTCTACAGCAATAACAAAAACCTGGCATAATACCGCGTTGCATGTTATATGTTGATGAGACCCACCCATTGTTTAATATACAACCAGTTATATCTTTATACAGAGTTTAAACCCGTTTTATAAAAGGATTTGGAAGACCAAATTTCTTGAGTGCTTCATACATAAATGGCTATTCCAATGAGTCAAAGGCTTTGGAAAAATCTATGAAGAGCAATGCTCCTTCAATATTAAAGTATTCTGCATGGTCAATTATGTATTGAATTTGACGAATATTGAAACCTATATACCTATTTTTTATGTAACCATTTTAGTCACTATGGATGATTTTAGTTAGTATTGGTTTTAGACGTTGTGCTAAAGAATATGCCATAAGTTTTGTGTCAATGTTGAGTAAAGTAATTGGTCTGTAGTTGTCCAAAAGTAGTGGGTTTCCTTTTTTATATAATAAAGAGACTACTCCTATTTTTTGTAGTGTGCTCATTTCTTTTTTTGATAGCATGTGTTAAATACTTTAACAACAATTTCTTTTAAATTTGTCCAAAAGGTTATATAAAATTCTACACTGAGCCCGTCAATACCTGGTGATTTATTTAATTTCATAGCCTGTTTGTTGGTGACAACCTATCCCATAACCGTTGGCAGTGGTGTAACATTATGAAACAATAACATATAATTAAAAACACATGAATAGATCTTACTAATCAAATTGAACAAAGCAGAAAAAAACACAGAAATAACGTGGCACAACAACAACAACAAAAAGACGTTAATCTAAGAATATTTGAAGCTGGTTCAATGCCTACAAAAAGATAATCAAAACATCATGCGTCTTACGACTTGCAGTTTATTTCATATTAAGCTAATTAGGTTTTTAGTTTATAATATTTAAGACTATTCCATATTGCTGTACTAGGTAGGGTTATATATTTAAACAATGAAATTATATATTAATTTTAAAAGACCGTAGGTTGAACTTTAAAAAATAACAGTTATGACTGCCTTGTTATTGTGTTGTATTTCCTTCGCAACTCATTTTAATCATACACGAATTAAACATCGCTCAAACTGTGTTAACATGCATGAATATATGTATCTGAGTGTCCTAATTTTCTTTTGTTTTTGTATTTTCCATGTAAGATTTTCCTATTGCGTTTTCCATTCTTCAACCTTACCAACTAAGCAGAAAATCTAGATATTGTCAAACCAAGCCCAAACCCTCTGTAATTCAGTTTTTAAAGATTATTATTTGGATATTTAACTTTCACAATTTTAGTTGTTACATTTTGATTGTTCTAGGATAAATATCGTGTCATTAAATTATCCTATAAGTTATCAATATTTAAAACTCTTAACACTTAAATAATGAAATCAAACAGTGATTGACTATATACATAATACAAAATGACATGTGCGTTTTAAACGAATTAAAAAATTGTAGCAGTTTTAGCTATATAAAGATATACAAAACACACCAACGAAATCGCGGGTATTTAGAGCGGGAATGAAAATATGTAGAATTTTGTAGGATAATTTTTTAGAACGGATTTATGACTGGAGTCTTTCAGGTAAGTTATTGAAAGCCATTGGTATTTGGTGACAAGGACTTTCTGTTTTTAAATTTCTTCAGAGTTCGGTAATTTTTGTTATTTATCCTATAGAAAATTTGCTATCTGATTGGAAGATATTACTGACTTTGAGAAGCGACACTCAAAATAAGGTCTTCACATTTAATACCTAAGATAGTTTTTTTTATGTTACAATTGTAAATTTCTGGACACTAATGCTATAAACAATGGGCATCTAAATGAATAGGGAGTAATCACACGTGCGTTCTTTTTATACATTACAAATTTTGTACATAATCCTGAATTGGTACAGACATTTTCTTGTGTCGAAAATGGAGGATTATACATGGCTTTAAAGCTAGCTAAAACTCTATCTGTTGTCTTCAGGCGACGGTAACACATTTGGCTTGAAACGAGGTTGATTTGTTTCTTTCTTTAAAGAAATGTTGTACAACAGAAGGGATGAGTGTTTCACTTTGTTCTGGTGGCTGTTAAATATACCCCTTAGCATTTTGTTTTATTTCAGCTGAACGACTATCAAACTTTGTCATTGAAGTATTTAGACCATGCCGAAATAAAACGTCCTGGTTTGATGATAGTATCGTCACAGTCTGCCATCATCAGCAGGAAAAAATCACTTATTTAGATGCTGCATGCCCAGAGCACACAGTTGGGAGGTACGTCCGCATAAGACTCAAAGATCGAAACGTGTTAGCACTCTGTGAAGTTGAAGTACACGGATCATTCGTTGAAGATGTTTATTCTGGTATGTTTCTCGTGAAATATAATATTGTATGTTTTTCGACAATTTCTTGAGTTTAATTTTTCTTTTGTCCTACGATTCATAGACTTCTTTTTACGATTGAAACGGGGTACTTCAAACTGAGATTTGTGATTACATATAAAGTAATGTAACATATTTTCAAACTTCACTTTCAAATTGAAAATACTAATGAACAATTAAAAAATCATTTTAGAAAATATAATTATGAACAGCAATACAGTTAGATTTAGTTCAATGGCAGACCTTAAGAGAGGAAGGGTAAACAGATCCTGCCTCACATGTGGCACCCGTCGTATTGCTTATGCCTAAAGCATTCCATTCTATTTATGAATCCTAGCCCTCCAATGTCAAGCTCCGTTAAACGTTACAATGCTAACATAACAGACTGGTACTTAGATTATTTCAGAGTAAACATTGCATGGAAAGCGTAGCTCTATGGTAATTATAATGAAATAATTATTATCAGGGAATTAAGATGACCATCAAATAAAATATGCTTCCAAATTGATGTAGGTCAAAATATTAAAATGTCATCAGTTTTCAGACATAGATTATAACAGGGTCTTTGACAGAAGCTATAAAACACACATGTATTTCTTGTTTTACCTGACTAATAAAAAGACATGATGCTTTATTTCAATAGCCACCTTTCCTCACATCTGTGGATTTCCAGGTCACAGTTACGATGGACAGGACGGAGTTCTCTGGAGCGCAATAGTTAACAGTGATATTCAATGTACCTATATGTGTACCTACACAAACGGCTGCCATGCAGCAGGCTTTAATAAGAAGACATCAATTTGTACTCTGATGAAAAGGGTAAATGGATCTAACGTCGTGGTCAATTCTGACCATACCGTTTTTCTTGTCAATTAAACGCTGTCTTTGGTTCTCCATTGTTTCTCTATAACATTTTATTTTGCTATGATGATGTTGTCAATGTAACTGATATAAAAAAAACAATCTTTTTTTGTGATGTATTTTTGATATTTTTTATTAAATCTATTATAATAGTTTTACGATCCTTGAAGTATGCATATCGGTATGCTATGTATCAAATAATTCATATTTCAACAATATAATAACAATAATGCCGGACTCAAAGGAAAATTCCAATTGGAAATTCCTTTATCAAATGTCGAAATCAAAAGCTCAAACACATCAAACAAATGGAAAACAACTGTCATATTCCTCACTCAATCGGTCAATGGCGATAGTTTGAAGGAAGACACAAAAAATTATATCATTTAAATAAAAGAATAAAAGATTAACAAATACAAAAAAAGAGGAAAGAATCGATATAAACATTTCTACAATAAGAACCTGAGATGCATCGAAGGTTGAAATTATGTCTTTTTCTTAAGGGAGAGATCATATAATAAGATACTCAATAGCAATATCAACGTGATTTTATCATTGAATGTTGCCTCAATTAAAAAGCAATGACATCAAAATTAATGAACATGAGGATTTAAGGTGGTCCGAATCAAATTGCATAAAACTTTTTAATGACTTGTCAAAATGTAGTTTGAATTCGTCGTTCTCCAAAGAAAAAATAAAAGTAAAGGTTACCTTTTTTCATGCAAAAGGTTGTGCGCAATTGTGAATTTTGTATAAGTTATGCACAGACAATCCAATTTTATGTGATTTAAAGAGAACTTTAAGATAAAATGTGAGAAGATAGCTCTTATGATATGCTTTAAGATAAGAAAAAGAAATAAAAATAGTTACTAGACTTGTTTTCTTGCTACATATTAAAAATGGTATATTCACAACACTTTCTGTTATAAAAATGACTTTATATGTGTAAGACTCAAATCTATGCTGGGTTTCAAATCTATGGCGGATTCCTAATCTATGGTAAATATGACGTAATGCTATCCCAAATCTATGGCGAAAAATTTACACTCCTAATCTATGTCAAGTTTTTTTTTCAAATTTTCTTATCATGACGTAATTTCATCCCAAATCAATGGCGTATATTTGTTAATTTAAAATCTATTGCAAATGTTGTGCAAATGGAAAACAATGCAGTACCTTTATACGACCAATGCCTTGTCTTAAACAAAATGTAGATAGAAGACAACGTAAAAGAGTGTATAAACAGTTGTATTTTTGTCCATCTGATGAGTTAAGCCTTTTTTAAATGATTTTCATAGTGAGTTCTTATGTTGTACTGTTATACCACTGTCCCACGTTAGGAGGAGGGTTGGGATGTATGTATGTGTTTGTCCCAAAGTCAGGAGCCTGTAAATCGGTGTTTCTCGTTTGTTTATGTGTTACATATTTGTTTTTCGTTTACAGTTTTATATAAATAAGGCAGTGAGTTTTCTCGTATGGATTGTTTTACATTGTCATTTCGGGGCCTTTAATATCGGACTATGCGGTATTGGCTTTGCTCATTGTTCAAGGCCGTACGGTTACCTATAGCTGTTAATTTCTGTGTAATTTTGATTTCTTGTGAAGAGTGGTCTTATTGGCTATTGTTACGGCCAGAAATCGCCTTTAAATTGTAGCCAACAAAAGACACAAATCAATAAGAAAATTTAACAATATTTATTATACAAAAGTTTACAAGAAGTATAACACAAATATTACTGTCAACTTAACTGTCAAAATATGAGTCCAATCTTTTATCTTTATCTGTATCCGGATATCTTTCGGAATCCAATCTGAATATTACGGTCACAATCCAGTATGATGTTGTTTGTAGAATTAAAGTGTCAATCCAAAGGCTATGAATATTAATGTCTATCAATGTCTATGTCCAAGTTTAATTATGAGAATTTAACTTTAGTGTCTGTATATATAGTGTTGTCATGGAAAATTCTAGAACACTCTATAATGGAACATTGTGGAAAATCCTGGAAAGTTACAACGGAAGTTTCTGGAATAACGTAGAAGTTTAAATTACGCATCTTTTATAAGGATCATTCTAGAAAGTTCCAATCATTCCTAAACTGCACAGTTATAAGATTATTTGGTAAACAACTATCAGGCCATACAACACAAATTAGGCCAACATAAATAAACATAATAATTACAATATCATAACACCTCCCCCCTTAAAAGAAGTTTTAGTGTAACAAAAACTTATCATGAATAATATGAACAAAAATACATAATATATACAAAGTGATTTAATAAGCTCTAGATAAAGCATCAGCTATTACATTATCTTTACCCTTAATATGTTTTACAATTACATCATATTCCTGTAACAATAAACTCCACCTAGTCAACCTCTGATTCTTGTTTCTCATTTTATGCATGAAGGTGAGAGGATTATGATCAGTATAAACAAGAATAGGATATACAGTGGGATTCAAATATACATCAAAATGTTGAAGTGCTGACAATATTGCAAAACACTCTTTTTCAATAGTTGAATAATTTTTCTGATGTTTATCTAATTTCTTAGAAAAATATGATATAGGTTTTTCAACATTATCATCTGTCTCTTGATATAAAACAGCTCCAATTCCTACATCGCTTGCATCAACGGCAAGTTTAAATTGTTTTTCAAAGTCTGGAGTAATCAGAACTGGACTATTAATTAAAAGTGATTTGCTATTTTCAAAAGCGTTTTGACAATTTTCACTCCAGATAAATTTAGAATCTTTTCGTAAAAGATGAGTCAATGGTTGAACCACAGTAGCAAAATTTGAACAAAATTTTCTGTAAAATCCAATCATGCCTAAATATCTCATAAGTTGTTTTCTATTTGTAGGAGGAGGAAATTTGGAAATAGCTTCCACTTTAGCCATAATAGGTTTCACTTGACCTTGGCCAACTGTATGCCCTAAATAATCAACAGTAGCCTGACAAAATTCACTTTTACCAAGATTAACAGTCAAATTTGATTGTGACAATCTATCAAAAGTATCATACAAATGTGTTAAATGCTGTTCCCAGCTATCACTACATACAATTAGATCATCAATATAAGCATAACAACAGTTTAAATCTTTTATAACATTATTGATCATTCTTTGAAATGTAGCTGGTGCACTTTTCATGCCAAACGGCATTACAGTATATTGAAATAAACCATCTGGTGTAACAAATGCTGATATTTTACGAGCTCTCTGTGTCAATGGAACTTGCCAATAACCTTTCAACAAATCAAATTTGCTCACAAATTTTGCTTGACCAATGTTGTCAATACAATCGTCTATCCTTGGAATCGGATAGGAATCAGATTTCGAGACTGAATTTACTTTTCTGAAATCAGTCACGAAACGAAAGGTTTTATCTGGTTTTGGCACAAGGAGACAAGGAGAGCTCCATTCACTGTTACTCGGCTCAATAATATCATTGTCAAGCATATATTTAATTTCTTTTCTCATAACTTCAAGTTTGAGTGGATTGAGCCTGTAAGGATGTTGCTTAATTGGAGAAGCATCTCCTACATCAACATCATGACAAACAGCAGTGGTTTTGTTTGGCACATCTGGAAAAAGATTTTTAAAAGAAAATACCAAAGTGTTTATTTCTTCTCTACGATCAAAAGACAGATGTGCAAGTTTTGAGTCTAAATTTGATAAAATTTCAGAATTTTTCAATCTAACTGTCTCTTCCATAGTTTTAGAACTAAAAGGTGGTTCAATTACATCTGGTTTGTCATGATTGTTCTCAAATTTAACCATGCCTAAAGTGGCAACTGGTTTACTATCACATTCATTAGTACGCTCAAAATATGGTTTTAACATATTAATATGACGCACTCTGTTTTGTTTACGCCGACCTAGAGTTTTTACAATATAATTCAAATCATTGATTTTACTCTCTATTGTATAAGGACCACAATATTTAGCCTGTAAAGGATGTCCAGGGACAGGCAGAAATACAAGTACGATATCACCAGGCTCAAAAACTCTGTCCCTGGCATCTTTATCATACCATATTTTCATCTTGTTCTGTACATTTTTTAAGTTTTTCTGAGCAATTTGACAAGCAGTATACAATTTTTCTTTAAATCTAGATACATAGTCTATAGATTCAAGTCAGTATGTTCAGTAAGCCACTTTTCCTTAATCAATTTTAACGGTCCCCTTACAGTATGACCAAATACCAACTCAAAGGGACTAAATCCAAGGGATTCTTGAACAGCCTCTCGAACCGCAAAAAGTAGAAAGTGAACTCCATCATCCCAGTCTCTGTCAAATTGAAGACAAAAAGTTCTAATCATGTTCTTCAATGTTTGATGAAAACGTTCTAAGGCACCTTGAGATTCTGGATGATAAGCACTTGATCTGTACTGAGCAATCCCTAACTGGTATACGACTTGCTGAAATAAACCTGACATGAAATTTGATCCCTGGTCGGACTGTATAGACTTAGGAAGTCCTACTAATGTGAAAAATTTGATCAAAGCTTTGACGATAGTAGGTGTCATGATATTTCTGAGCGGAATAGCTTCAGGAAAGCGGGTAGATGTACACATGATTGTCAATAAATATGCATTTCCAGTCTTGGTCTTTGGTAAAGGTCCAACACATTCAATTAGAACTCTGCTGAAAGGTTCGTCAAACGCTGGAATAGGCAGAAGTGGTGCTGGTGGTATTTTCTGGTTAGGTTTACAAACAACCTGGCATATATGACATGATTTGCAGTATTCTGCAACATCATTTCTAAGTTTAGGCCAGTAAAAATGCTGCAAGATTTTAAGGCAAGTCTTTCTTATACCTAAGTGTCCAGCCAAGGGGGTGTCATGAGCAAGACCAATAATTTCTTGCCTATATACTTTAGGCACCACCACTTGATATACCTTGATATACCACTCTCCATTCCTCTTCTGGGGTAGCATCAGGAGGCCTCCACTTCCTCATTAAAATACTGTCCTGATGGTAATAGCATTCGGCCACTTTGTCTGCTTCCTCCTGTGGTTGAGCCCTCTGGCTGAGCTGAAGAACCTCAGGGTCTTTATGTTGTTCTTCGAGTAAATTATTTCGGTCTAATGAATGGCTGTTCACATCTGTCCATGGCATAATAACATTTTTGTTAACACTAGGTGGTTTTATAATAGCCTTTTCTGAGTTACCAGGATCTTCAATATCAGCTATAAAAGTGTCAGAAAGGTCCATGTAATCAAACTGGTCTTCTTGCAAATTCTCATCTTGTTGTTTTCTAGCCATCGCCCTAGTAACAACACAAGCTGGATACAATTCAGCATCATCTTCAGGTGATTTAACATCCACCACTGGTTCACTGGTAACAATTGGTTCAGCAACCACTTTGTTCCTAGCTAGATCATTTCCTAGCAATAATGTAACACCCTCAACAGGGAGATTAGGACGAACACCCACAACAACTGGTCCAGTTATCAAATCTGACTTCAGATAAATACGATGAAGAGGAACATCTATACAACCCAACTCTACACCTTGTAACAAAACGGAGGCACCAACAGAAGTCTTCTCGGACAAAGGCAACACACCTTCTAACAATAAAGACTGAGAAGCTCCAGTGTCTCGTAAAATCTTAATAGGTTGAAGAGTGGTATCATCAACAATAGAAATAAACCCATCAGACATAAAGGGTTTATATTCCTCCATGAAATCACAAAAACTGGACTTAAAAGCCTGACTCGCAGGACATTCCAACGTACCGGTAATATAAGGTGTCGTACAAGCACTGGTCTTCGGCTTATTATCTCGTTCATTCTTCTTCTGGAGTCTAAAACAATCAGCCATCAGGTGACCAATCTTCTTACAATAAGCACAAGTCAGTGACTTCTTCTCAAAAGTATCAAATTTTGGACTAGACATATTATAACTGGACTGACTCTTATTCTGTGAAACAGGCTTACTATCAGTATGCTCAGTGCTTTGATTTTTGTAATTTCCACTGGAAGTATTAACATTTTGACCCTTGAAACTTCTTTTATGTGAAAGAGTATAATTATCTGAAATAACAGCTGCATCATGTATTGACTCAACAGTTTTGTCGTCTAAATGTGTTTTTAAGTCTAAATGAACACATTGTTTGAACTCTTCTAATAACATCAATTGTCTTAGGTTATCAAAATTGTTGTTTGTTTTCTTTATAGTAAGCCATTTATCAAATAGATCTTCTTTTTCCCGAGCAAATTCCACATAGGTTTGCGAATCAAACTTTTTATAAGATCTAAATTTCTGTCTGTATGCTTCTGGTACTAGCTCATAAGCTTTCAAAACTTCCTGTTTCACCGTGTCATAGTTAGAACTTTTTTCTGATGGAAGTGCAGAGTATATTTCAGCGGCCTTACCCTCAAAAACACTTTGTAGCATTGTAGTCCAATATGGCTTTGGCCATTTCAAATTATTAGCAATTTTCTCAAACTGTGGAAAATATTTATCGACTGTTTTTTCACAAAATTTGGGAACCAAACGTATATTTTTTGCTGCATCAAAATTTTCTGATTTTGACTGGACTTTAGTGTTGCTTTCTTCTTTGACCATTTCAAGTTTTAGTTTCTCCATCTCTAGTCTTTCCCTCATTTCAAGTTCTGCCTGTTTTAACTTTAATTCATCTTGTTTCAATTTAAATTCATCTTCTCTTTCTTTTTTATCCATTTCCAATCTTTCCTTCATTTCTAGTTCTTTTAATTTAAGTTCATGTTCTAATTCAAGCTGTTTTAATTTAAAGGCGTCAACATTTTCGACCTTAAGTTCAAGAGCCTCTTCACCTAAAATTTCTGCGTCCACTAATTTGTCTATAACCAATTTTTTTATAATTTGTTTTCTCATAGATACTCTAAAATCTAATTTCAGATGTTTAGCAAGCAACACTAATTCCTCTTTCTTTAAATTATCAAACCCCTCCAGGTCTGGCGTTTTCAAAAATTTACTGGCATCAAATGCCATTTTGTAGAATTTTGTTGGCTAGTTATAATACAAATACTAAACAAATTTTGAATAAAATATTTTTAAGATCCCGGACGAGCCCCCAATTTCTGTTACGGCCAGAAATCGCCTTTAAATTGTAGCCAACAAAAGACACAAATCAATAAGAAAATTTAACAATATTTATTATACAAAAGTTTACAAGAAGTATTACACAAATATTACTGTCAACTTAACTGTCAAAATATGAGTCCAATCTTTTATCTTTATCTGTATCCGGATATCTTTCGGAATCCAATCTGAATATTACGGTCACAATCCAGTATGATGTTGTTTGTAGAATTAAAGTGTCAATCCGAAGGCTATGAATATTAATGTCTATCAATGTCTATGTCCAAGTTTAATTATGAGAATTTAACTTTAGTGTCTGTATATATAGTGTTGTCATGGAAAATTCTAGAACACTCTATAATGGAACATTGTGGAAAATCCTGGAAAGTTACAACGGAAGTTTCTGGAATAACGTAGAAGTTTAAATTACGCATCTTTTATAAGGATCATTCTAGAAAGTTCCAATCATTCCTAAACTGCACAGTTATAAGATTATTTGGTAAACAACTATCAGGCCATACAACACAAATTAGGCCAACCTAAATAAACATAATAATTATAATATCATAACACTATCAAACCACATCTTCCTTTTCTATATGTTAAAGCTGACTATCCAGTACGGGCATTGTTCTTTGTCGAAGGCGGAACGGTGACCTTTAGTTGTTTAACATTTTCGTGTTTGGTTTTCTTTTGATCATGATTTTTCTCATAGCAATCATGCATGTCAAACCACATCCTCTTTTTTATATTGTATATATTATAAACCAAATCATGACAGTAACCAAATTTTAAACCTGATCAATTCAAAAAGCTTAAAAAATACTTCATGATCTTGAAATGATGTGTCCAGTAAACATAAGCATTTTATACTCTTTGGATTGTCATGTTTAACCGATACATTTAACCAAATAGTCAGTCATTAAACAACAAGAAAGCAGTTTCTGTTTGTAAAAAAAACAAAAACAAAAAAAAAACACTTTGACTCTATACATGCTATTTATTTTTTCCTGATCCCATTTTGTTTAATTTGATTGCGATTTAAATCAAATTTGTATCCTGTAATTTGATCTGTCACTTTATACACTTTTCCAGCAGTAGAAGCTGAAATTGAATCTATGCCCCCTTTCCTGAAATATCCTGTACTGCAGTGTCTTTATATATCGCAGGATTTGGCCTGTACATCACATGTTGTCCCTCTTCCGGATAGTAGGTAATGTCTTCCCTCAAACCATCGGAAAACTGCTCTAGTGGAAAAGCTGACAGTGATTCCCGGTGAATTTCTCTATAGAAATCGATGTGACCTGTGTTAAATACCGGTAACTGTTTTTGATTTACATTCAAAAAGAAAACAAATAGTCCATAAGAATATAAACAAGAGTATATGTTGGCTGAGTGACATCAAATGTAAATAAAAGTACATCTAGATATATACTAGTATAAGAAGATATGGTATGAGTACCAATGAGGCAACTCTCTATCCATGTAACAATTTGTAAAATCAAACTATAATAAATTTACGGTTTTTCACCTAACAGCAAGCTATAATGACTAGTGTAAAACCATCAAACGGGAAAACCAACGCGGTTGACTGATTTTTAGGTTTAAAAAATCCATGCAAAGTGTAGCCGTTTAAAAAAAAAGTTGATGTACTAGTAGTAACCCTACAATACAAGCTAATATTCATCTTTCAAATCTTCATTTCAATGGTTCACCATTATTTAAAGTTGTATATATGTAAATGTAAACGTGCAGTCGCAACACTTTTAAAGATTTCTATCAAATGCATAAATGTAAAACAAGTAATTGTATTCATTTTTTAGAATTAAATTTATAAGTTAAATTTGCTTACTTTTATTAGTTTTTTAAAAGTAATGATTGATTGTTTGTTGTTTCTAAACATCCAGTGGCAAATATATAAGGATAACATTTAAAAAAAGTATATCATACAATTACAACACTACGCAATGCATTTTTTGCACTGTTAACGTTTAATTCCTAATTACGAGTTTTAACTGAGTGGATATTCACATGGTCGACGCTTTGAGGTATTGGTACCTTGGTTTGTCTTTTCGTCATACCTTTACTCAACATCATTAAATTACTGTGACCTCATTTAGATATGTTAACATAAGTTGTTTCATGTCATAACCATAGTAATCTGAAATGAAAAGAAATGCTAAAAATGGATTTGTCTCTTTGTTTAGTAAGCTTACATGTTCATTAGTGCCTGGTGTAAATATTGTTTCGTACCTTAACTGTTAACACACCTTTGAACCACATATATTGTAATGTTATAAATCATGGAATTAGAGACGTCCAAACGTTTTAGTTTTCCTATATTGTCGTCTGAACGTTGCAATAGAGATAAATCAACGTCCAATTATCTTTTAAAGACCCTTAAAGATCTTTATTGTCATTTTACCAAGAAACTGCTGTGGTAGTTGACTTGATATATTTGGCATTCAGTATATATCAGACTCATCATTGACGCCATAATACAAAGTGTATGATTGTAAAAAAAGATAAAATACCTATGACGTGTATTAAAAATCAAGAACCACAAAAAGAAGGACAAACTGTGTTAAGGGCACACAAATTGTATAATCATGGAGTTGAGAACCTTTTGTTTTTTTTTAATAATTTAATATTTAATAGACAGATAGTAATTAATTTATGTTCAGTACTTGGCAGGAGAATTTTTTGTTAAGAAACTGATATATTTTGTAGAAGACATCACAATTATTCTAGTATACCGTCAAGCATTGTCTATATATATATAATCGAGTATATTAGGTGTTAATACCAATGAAATAGATATGAACGATAAGCTAATGAGAGTATATTAGGTGTTAATACCAATGAAATAGATATGAACGATAAGCTAATGAGAGTATATTAGGTGTTAATACCAATGAAATAGCTATGAACGATAAGCTAATGAGAGTATATTTATATGTGTTAATACCAATGAAATAGATATGAACGATAAGCTAATGAGAGTATATTAGGTGTTAATACCAATGAAATAGATATGAACGATAAGCTAATGAGAGTATATTAGGTGTTAATACCAATGAAATAGCTATGAACGATAAGATAACGAGAGTATATTAGGTGTTAATACCAATGAATTAGCTATGAACGATAAGATAACGAGAGTATATTAGGTGTTAATACCAATGAATTAGCTATGAACGATAAGCTAATGAGAGTATATTAGGTGTTAATACCAATGAAATAGCTATGAACGATAAGATAACGAGAGTATATTAGGTGTTAATACCAATGAAATAGCTATGAACGATAAGATAACGAGAGTATATTAGGTGTTAATACCAATGAATTAGCTATGAACGATAAGATAATGAGAGTATATTAGGTGTTAATACCAATGAAATAGATATGAACGATAAGCTAATGAGAGTATATTTATATGTGTTAATACCAATGAAATAGATATGAACGATAAGCTAATGAGAGTATATTAGGTGTTAATACCAATGAAATAGATATGAACGATAAGCTAATGAGAGTATATTAGGTGTTAATACCAATGAAATAGCTATGAACGATAAGATAACGAGAGTATATTAGGTGTTAATACCAATGAATTAGATATGAACGATAAGATAACGAGAGTATATTAGGTGTTAATACCAATGAATTAGCTATGAACGATAAGCTAATGAGAGTATATTAGGTGTTAATACCAATGAAATAGCTATGAACGATAAGATAACGAGAGTATATTAGGTGTTAATATCAATGAAATAGCTATGAACGATAAGATAACGAGAGTATATTAGGTGTTAATACCAATGAATTAGCTATGAACGATAAGATAATGAGAGTATATTAGGTGTTAATACCAATGAAATAGATATGAACGATAAGATAACGAGAGTAAAAGGTTCAGGTAATAGATCAGATGCAAATAAAATCAATTTTACTGATTGACACTGTTGTAAATCGAAAATCAATCACGATATCTTAGCTAGAACTGTTACACTGGCATGACTCAGAACTCTCACGTCTTAAATATCTTGTTGATAAATTGAAGAATTGTAAAGATAGTAAACTTAGAAATCCCTCAGTCGATGTTGATTTCAGATTGATCTGACTATTCCTCAATGTAGCTGTTGGTTATATAACTAATATAGCATTAATTCGTATCTGTTTGATCTGGATCGATCATGATGAAGGTTTATCGAGATCGTGTTGTTAATTTTTAGATTATATTTTAACTATTTAAAGTCTGTATGCCCCAGCACAGCTTTAAGACAGACTGTTTGAATACAATTTACTGGTCAATTGTATTAGGAACTGTGTGTAGATGCAGTTTAAAGCTCATTCATTAGATGTTTATATAAATATAGTTGCTATTCATTTTGCAGTTCCTAATATAAGTTTTCAAGCCTTCTCTTTTATTGTTAGTCATATCATTCATTTATAGGTATTATCACTGTCTGCATCACTCTGCTCAACTATTAATAACATTGCATATCACGGCTTTGTCACGTACAATACTTTGATCCGGCCTTATACCGGCATCACACATCTGTGGATAGTAACGACTTACGCCGAGCGTGGTCAAAAACCATGTACGCTGCCAATACGCTAGTAATAGTTGACTCAGTCAACAAGTAATTCATATCTGAATCGCGTGTAAAACTATCTTTAAACATGCGTAGGGCGTACAAGAAACGTACATAAGTGTTAATCGGGCGCTGAAGTTGCGTATGTTGGCGTGTGTGTGGCGTTTGTCTAACGCAGATGAAATGCACGTTATAAAGTTAAGACTACCCTTGGATGTATTAGAGATTCGCCCCGAATGTACCTGGGACTATTATCCGTGCTTTGTGCGTGTCTTGGACGTGTAATGGTGGGTTAATTGAACTACTTCTAGATACACCTGATCTTGTATTTCACAGACATATGCCACTATAAAATACGTTGATTGTCAGAATACCTTTTTTGATACGCCAAGGGTGCATTTTATATATGTTCATGGAACGCTGAATCTACCCACAGGCGTATGTCACAAACTCCCTGCATACGTCCAAGTAAATTTTCCAAGTCAAAGTCGAACTATCTCGAGGCTTATACAACGTGCCCTAAACGTGTCTCACGCGTATCTGTAGCGTTTCGCAACAAGTTGTAACGTAAGTAGTACGTGCGATAGTCAACGAAATGCAGAGGTTTACCATTTACAAACGCTAGAGCTAAATGAAAATTTGTATGCCACATACAAATTTTCTGGAGTTATAGCGGTCACCAAGCGTGTACCTCTGCATTTCGACGTACTTCAAACTTATGCATCGCTCTTTGAATTTTGAACCTGGTATCTATGATGAGTTTATTTATTAACAATTGCTTAGCGTTCCTCTTGCATGCACCTCTGTACGTTAATTTGTTATGCCAGCAATTATAACGTTGACATGGATATATCAACGATGTGAATTTTTATATTGTCAGATGCTCGACTCGATTTGGAGCCTTTATGAACTCGTTCGCTGCGCTGAACAGATCAACATAGGTTCATTTTTTGACTAATATTTGACAATATCAATATGCAGACAATATTATTATCGGAACATATAGAGCCCTTAAGGCCTTGAATTTATGTGTATGCAGCCAAACCTGCTAATACGTACATTAATAGTTAGAAGTTCAAATCAATACTGTTTGAACGCCAGAGAATTGTAAAGTCTTAATTTGGTTTATTTTTTATAAATCGAATATAAGCTGAGGAACTGTTCCAGATAATAGTGTTTACATTACATCAAAGAGGGACGGAAGATAACAGAGAAACTGCCAAACTCATAAGTTGAAAATTAACTGACAACGCCATGGTTAAAACTGAAAAAGACAAACAGACAAGCAATAGTACACATGGCACAATATAGAAAACTAAAGAATAAGCCACACGAATCCCACAAAAAACTAGAGGTGATATCAGGTGCTCCGAAAGGATGAATTCAATGATGAATTCAAATAGGTGAGATCACATACGATTTCACTTGCTGCTGGTCGCTATAATTTATAACGTTATGATTGTGATCGTTTGAGAAAGTTTAAGATCTATCTTTATGTAATAATGTTTTCGCTTCATTCGAAATACATGTTCTCCTTTTGCTTTCGGTACTCGTTAATGCACAACTATGTGAAATGATCAAATCACGAATAAAAACGCGTCTTTAATAGTTGAATACCTTTATTATATTAGTAACAGTAATATAATGTAAATCATAGATATTAAAATATTGTTATATTCAAATTACCTGATTAAGACAGCAATACTGCGTTCAATCTTCACGGATGCAGTATAAATATTAAAAACTTTGAGCATAATGACAATCATCTGTTTATCAGATTGCAAATTAAATGAAGCTAACAAAATTGGAAATTACAAAAAGTATATAGCATTACATGCTTGGTAAATCAAGTTTGTGGACTGTTGTATTTTAGTTTTTTTTGCAATGACATTTGCAGTTCTTTCGACTTTTAATATTAATTTTGTATATGAGATATTAGGTAATAAGTATAAATCAAAAATGATATTTAATGTGTTCAAATATTTATTGATAGTAAATAGATAAAAATAGTTTTCTTTTATTGAACTCATATACAGATTAATATATATGTTTCGAAAGGCATAACACGGCCATGTGTTAATATGCATTAGCTTTTTTGCTACTCATAAATCTGGATTTCTTAACAATGGACTATTTTCGTGGTCTCTATGTTGAATATCATCATGCGTGTTACGTAATGTAGATGTGTTGCCACAAGTTAGATAACGGCTCATTATATTAGAACGAACAGTTTGATCACAAACACAAAATAAAATAAAGTTCCAAAAAGCCTGCGCACTATCACCATATGACTGTAACATAAGAAATGCAATTTCTACATGTCCACTATTAAAATTTGCAATGTCTAGAAAGAATCGCACAGTTCCCCATATTCTAAGACAATACAGAACCAACCAGGTAAAACAAAATAGTTCGTCCTCTCTGCGAAGTCCTGCACTGATTTGATTCCATAGAAATTGCCGTCCTCTTTTTTTCTGGAAGTATAAATATTTGATTCTTTTTCTAACTTTTTTCCTACTGATCAATTATTTAGCATATTTACCTGACGGTATCGGGACATATGTATTTAGTCGGATCTTAACATGTACTTGTGATTTGTTTCAAACCAGTTTTGATAAAAAAAAAATAAACAAACGCATGTCAAAGTGTTCAGGACTTACTTAAATCTGTATTTTAGTAAGATAATACAAGCCTTCGATTTTTATTGCGTCTTACACTTAGAGAAGCAAATAGTCTGTAACTACTTTATTAGAATATTGTGTAAAAACGTCAATTCTGAGCTATGACAGTCAAGTGGCTCGAGCAGTTGTCTGAGGATGTTTAAAACAATTTCAAAGAAATATTTTTCACAGTGGGTTAGCTTTCATTAGTCTTCACTATCCTATAGATACACAACTTTTGGTTACATTTATCATTTAGAATCTTCATTGAAGGTGGAGCACGAATGCACAGTTAATTAATAATATCAATGTGCCATTTGTATGCAAGAGTGACATTCCTTTGTATTATGTGCTGATTCGAAAAAAAGTTATGCGTGTATTGTCTCCCTTTAACAGGTTAATTATTTTATGATTAAGTATAGGTTTCTGATAAAAGTCTGAATAATTACAAAATATATCAGTTCAATATATTTCAGTTTTTTGTTATTGTTGTATCAGTAAATATCGATGTACGAATATAATTTAAAACGTTTAAAATGATTACTTACCAATATGAAGACCCGTTCATCAATTTTGAAAAAGACTATAAGTGAAAGTGGAAATAATTATCTCCCCTTCATAATAGATTGATTGCAAATTTAACCAGAGTTATCTAATATTTATCACAGAGAGGGACTAGCAACCAATTTGTAGCTTATTAAACGTTAAAACAATTTTCCATTATAAACGAATGTTACTTTATACAAATATAAGGATTAGTAAGCTAAATCTACAAATTTTATTAGATGTTACGAATTTTTATTATAATAAATTAATATTCTAAATTATTACGCTTTAGCATGGTAGATATGTTGAGGTCGGGTGTATACTATTGCTTAACGTTGTTTTTATTGTCGAGGCAGTTTGTCTCGCATGTAAATATATTGGTGCGATCTTTCGGGCAGTTTTGATTGTTTGGTATTTTTCAAATAATTGTAAGTAGTGACCATCGGTTTCTTACTATTACCCCGGATTTCATTTAGTTAAAAAAAAACATTTTCACCAACGTTAACACTTTTATAGATTGCATTTTCTATTGAAAATATTGACAAGATAAGTGGCCCATATCGGAAACCTTTGAATAATTATAATCATATTCAAGAACAAAACCAAACAACTATTTTTAATTCAACCTAAAATTGTTTTTCCAAATTCAGTAGTTTTTTGTTTATGTTTTGCTTGTTCATATCAAAATGTGGTTATGTTTGTGATAAATGTGCTATATAAGCCGTACATTGACCTATAATGGTTTACTTTTATAAATTGTAATTTGAATGGAGAGTTGTCTCATTTGCACTCACACCACATCTTCCTATATCTAGTTACGGCATATTTTGGTTTTCATAGTTATATTTAATCATTAATTGTCAAGACTGTTGTGAGGCTGTTTATTTCATAAAGTTATATTATATCATTTTTCGAAAAACTAAGGATTTTCTTATCCCAGACATAGATTACCTTAGCCGTATTTGAAAAAACGTTTTGGAATTTTGGATCCTCAATGCTCTTAAACTTTGTACCTATTTGGCTTTATAAATATTTTGATATGAGCGTCACTGATAAGTCTTATGTAGACGAAACGCGCGTCTGGCGTTCTAAATTATAATCCTTGTACCTTTGATAACTTTGATATATATCTATGGACTTTTATGATGATCGCCATGTATATGTGATAACCTGGAAGTGTTTGGATGAAAATATTGAGATGTGGTATGATAACTTAATTTTGTATTCGTTTTATTTCCGTAAAAAAGACCTAACGTTCTAATGAATCCATGTTAACTGGTCTGCATTATACAGAACAGTTGTTTATTCCTATATGACTTACATTCAAAAATCCTTTGCCCTTTAGAAGGATATAAAGTATGGCAGTGACGAGATATGTAAGTATTTCCCATCCTTTTCCCGCTAAAATCATCCATATAATTCCATTGTGATCTTTTGACGTCACCGCTAGCCAGCACCACACTCCATTTATTCCTGTTAGTGATTCGTTTCGTCCTAAAACGCCCATTGTTAACGCTACAGTTGTAATGATTCCTGAAATGTGTATCAAATTAAATACCAATGTGTTTTAATTAATAGTTATCAAAGGTACGAGGATTCTAATTTAGTACGTCAGACGCGCGATTCGTCTACATAAGACTCATCAGTGACGCTCATATCAAAATATTTATAAAGCCAAACAAGTACAAAGTTGAAGAGCATTGAGGATCCAAACATTCCAAAAAGTTGTGCCAAATATGGCTAAGGTAATCTATGCCTGCGATAAATCAAGGCAATAGTAGTATACCGCTGTTTCAAACTCATAAATCCATGGAAAAAAAACAAAATTGGGGTAACAAACTAAAACTGAGGGAAACGCATCAAATATAAGTGGAAAACATTAAGAAAATCCTTAGTTTTTCAAAAAATTCAAAGCTTTGTAAACAGGAATTTTATAAAAATGACCACATAATTAAAACATTATTCAAGCAGAAAAACAAAGAAAAGAGTCATTAGTTATATTAATAATGTTTACCATAATTTATAATTTTTATATAGTTAGTAATCAAAGATTCCAGGATTACAATTTAATACGCCAAACGCCCGTTTCGTCCACATAAGACTCATCAGTGACGCTCAGATCAAAATAGTTATATAGTACAAAGTTGAAGAGCATTGAGGATCCAAAATTCCAAAAAGTTTTGCCAAATACGTCATTCATTATTTGCAATTAATTATAAACGGTGTACCGAGGTTAAGTTATACATTATCTATTACAAGGTAGAGTGTTCAGATATACTGTAATGAAATTGATATTGCGACATCATTATTAATCTGCTTCAACGTATATAAAAGAACACCAATGAAAATTGAACAAGTTTCTTGATCAGAAATATCTAGATTGTTAACCGTAAAATGTATATGCTAGAAAAGTACATACCTGGTATACCCCAAGCTAACACATGCACACATATAAACTTAACTCCAGATAAATCTACAACTCGAGAAAACCAAACGCAGATGAAAAGATAAATTGCAATGAATGAGGTCCACAGAAATGAAGCAATACTCAAAAACGTTGTTATAAAACTTTGAGCTTTACAGAAGTCATCCGATTCGGGAACACCAGTACTGCTATTTTGCACACTAATATAAAACCATCTAACACTTGCCATAAAGTACCCTAATGCTGATATCATATCTGCTAATGTTAAAGAAATTAGCATCAACCTAACAGTATTGCGAGTAGACGACACATCATAGAATGACCAAATTAATACTAAACCTCCAAATATTGACAACAAAGAACTAATAGTTGTTATAACAGCTGATACGTTGAGTTCTATCGAGTTGAATTTAATTGTATCGTTTGACACCGTTTCCATTTTTGCTTCGGATAATTGTTAACGGTAACTAAAATAAACTTTATTCATACACCACGTACATAGTATTCACAACGAATTTTTATCTTATCAGAAAAGATATCCTACAATACGATAGCATGCAAAAAGATACAAATAGACAAGTAGTAGTGTTTATTGGTTACTATTGAAGTGTGTGTCACCATTCAAAGATTACAGGAAATGGACTTCCCTGTTCGATTTAATCCCCTTTTGGAAAGTTTTCTAAAATTAGCTAGTGTCACATTCTCGCCATAGAAAAATATGCATAAAATATCGATATTTAAATAAGATATATCCAACAAATTGATTTTTGTGTTTTTGTGCTGTATATTATTCTATATTTTATTTTTAGGTTCTATGTCTCTTTCTGATTGGGTTCTAATAAATAAGATTTGAATGTTTAAAAATGATTTAAAAAAACCATCATAGATACCAGGAATACAATTTAATAGTACGCCAGACGTCCGTTTCGTCTACAAAAGACTCATCAGTGACGCTTAAATCAAAAATGTTATAAAAGGCCAAATAAAGTACGAAGTTGAAGAGCATTGCGGACCAAACAAGAGACTTTGCATCGTGAAATTTAATTTCACACAAGTAATAATGTGTACGACAAAGACTAAGACTGAACAATGAAAACTCCACCATAAACTGCATTGGCAGAGGTCCCGAAAAGGTTCAACAAAACAAAACGTAATGCATGATCAAGCACTTGGCGTAAAGTGTCGACAATAATCAACCTCGACACTTCTGTGAAAAGTTTTATTTAAGGTTAATTTCATTTATTGACATGATCATATCACAATACCTTCAAGATACGCATCGTAACATGTAGCTATAGGGCTATTTTTAAGAATATCGAAATCAAATGAAATAACAAAAATAGCATTGTAATGTATCAAACAAACTAATCAACAAACTTATATTTCAACATTTATCTTTATACTATTTATTTAATCGTACATGTGAGGTCCCTTAGAGGGTAATGTCCAAAAATCACATAATCACAATTTGTTTGTATAATCAATTATTATATAAAAAAAAACCACTATATAAACAAATAATCTTGTAATAATATATTCACGGTAAAAAACGTCAAATTAATTACATAATCATTAACCCCATGAGGAGGCTTATATAATGTGTATCTTGAAGTTAATAAATGATGATATTGCTCTTTGCGTTTTCTGTAATCTCGTAGAAGATAGATGATTTGTTTTTATCATTTATAAGAATTCATTCTTTGCTAACCATAGATAATAGTTTAAGGCACGTTGTAAAACCAAATATTGTAACATTAAATGATTCGATAAAATCACTTGTTTCGTCCATGTAAGTTTGTTTTATTGGAATAATCTTTCATTCATAAACATTATCATTCTCATAAATATCATACAATATATAACAAATATTTTTGTTTAAGAAGAGTAACTGTAAATACATGAAAATTTTGATGACAGCACTATCTAAATTAAATTCACATTGAAGCTTTTCTTTCATAGTTATGAGCGTTGACCGTAAGAATCATGTGGAAAACAACTAATTGAATGTTCTCCAAAATGGCTTAAAATTATAATTAAATATTATAAGTGCTATATCTAGTCATCTTTATGATATAAAAACGAAGATGGGATATGAATGTCAATTAGACAACTCTCCACAAGAGACCAAAATGACACAGACATTAACAACTTTTGGTCATCGTACGGCCTTCAGCAACGAGCAAAGCCCGTACCGCATTTATAAGTTTGTGTAAACATTTTGGTTAATTTGTCATTTGATAATATGCATAAAAGTTAATGTTTTATTTTTATTAAGATCATTTCTGTTGATATTATCTGTATTTGATGTAATGATGATAGCAACATAAGTTCAGAATTTATGTTTGCAATGCATAAATTTTATTCCGAGCTGTGACCGTTGCTATAAAATGCTATCATATGCTATATTGCAAATTGAAACTATCTACACACTATTGTGATCCGATGTATTTTGGTCTATGCCTTTTTTGTGATGAATAAATGTAGCTTTAAAACTCATCTCTATCGTGTATCATGAAGTGTATTTTCCGTTACAAATAACTATGGCGTTGATACCAATTATTGGGACATAAAGTGCTTCATTCCTTGAGGATTAACTATGGTGGTAAAACTGAGTACTCAATATTGTATCCTAGAGTGCTGTATTCTGTGATAAATAACTGAGGTGTGAACACTCTATACCAACTATAAGAATAATTGAAAAAATCATCCCGGTTTAGGTTTGTCATGTTCAGTGTTTTGTGTTTTGTTCACATTTGTGCAAGTCGAATGAACAGTTAACATCATTTATTTCTTACTTTCAACATATATTTTTGAATACAGATGAAGTCAATATTATAGTTATTAGGTTATATAATAATGAGACAGGACTTAATGCGATATTCCTGTTTCTCATGTATATATATTTATTTTACATCGCAAAGATTTATTGGCATATGATTGGTTAAGGGACTACACGTGCTGGCTATATATAAATGATATATAGTGCCCTAAAACATATGGGGTTGGTTACCATTTAGGTTTTGTAAGGTTTTACTCTTCTTTTATTACAAAAAAAATGGCGACGATAAGACTCAGAAGTGTTTCAGTAGTAAATCAGACGAGGAAATCACAGATAGACTCCTAAAGATAAATTCAAACAATACTTAAATGGCTAACAAAATATGTGCGAACATTTTTTGAGATTTTTTGGAGAAGAAAAAGAATCAGAACTGTGAGAAGCTAAACATCTAAATAAAATATCTACCTTACAATAAAACATTTGATATATTGAAGTATACTGAATTCAATGATAGCAGCACCAAACACCATGCAAACATCATTGATAAATGTTACCCAGAAAAACTGAACATATCCTTATATATTTCGCCAAATTTACCTACAGGACTTGCACATAAAGTGAAATTTGACGTAACACTCTACTTTTGCATAAAAGGACAGGACAACATGCATACCATGACCAAAACAACATTTTCTTTTAAAACAGACAGTCAGACATTCTTTTTAAAATATGGTCTATCATGACAAAAGACGAGCTTACCAAACATCACAGATAATCTGACATGGAAATCGTTTCAGGCGTTATGCCAATATAACCAGGTATGTTGTCAATTTCAAAAAGAGAGTATAAAATGTTACTGATCCTGTATTAAATATCTTGTACAAACGATGTATAAAATATTAAAGACATTAAAAAATTTAACATAATGTATATTTCCTACTGTGTATTCAAACACCTGTTCTCACCATCATGACCATCTACATGTATAACATATCTAGCATTAAACATATTGTATACACCATGTATCAAATGAGCTGCCAAAGATATAAATAGACCTTATGCAATAGCTCGTACAAAATCTTATCGACCATGTATTTTGTTATTCATTCAGGATCTCGTACGAGTAATTATTAACAACAAAATAGTCACACATGTGCTCCATGACATTAATACAAGAAGGGAAGGATTTATGGATTATTTTCAAGATATCGACCTTAATGATATTTTTGAAGATTTTGATGATAATTCATAAGACCAATTCAAACTATCCATTTGATGAGTTAAGCTTTTTTCAACTGATTTTTATAGTTCTTTCTTATGTTGTACTGTTATACCACTGTCCAAGGTTAGGGGGAGGGTTGGGATCCCGCTAACATGTTTAACCCCACCACATTATTGATGTATGTGTCTATCCCAAGTCAAGAGCCTGTAATGCAGTGTATGTCGTTTGTTTATGTCTTACATATTTGTTTTTCGTTCATTTTTTATACATAAATAAGGCCGTTAGTTTTCACATTTAAATAGTTTTATTGTCATATCGGCACCTTTTATAGCTGACTATGCTGTATGGGCTTTGCTCATTGTTGAAGGCCGTACGGTGACCTTTAGTTGTTAATGGCTGTGTCATTTTGGTCTCTTGTGAACAGTTGTCTCATTTGGCAATATTACCACATCCTCTTTTTTATATAAAGGAACACAATTTATAGTCAAGAAATCTGATATTTTATGAAAATGTTACAGTTAAAATTAAAATCACAAAAATACTGAACTCATAGGAAAATTGAAACGGGAAGTCCCTAGTCAAATGGCAAAATCAAATAATAAAACACATCAAACGAATGGACAACAACTGTTATATTCCTGACTTGGTACAGGCATTTTCAAATGTGTAAAATTCTCACTTGTATGACAGTCACATCAAATTCCGTTATACTTACACAGGTCGGGAACAAAACCTTATATGGAAATGTAAAATTAGCATACTTATGTAATTGTTTATGTTCGTGTGACGCAATTTATTTTTACCTGGGTTTTTGACCAATTCACTAAATGAGTAACACTGCATAATGGACTACTACGTGTTTACAATCAACCCAAAACGCCTGTTATTTACTATAGTACCTCACATTTTTTCATGCAATGCGGGATTAACAATTTCACTTAGTTTTTCATTTTTTGTATCCATATTTATAGTTCGATGCTCAGATTAACGAAGAGATGTTTCTAGGCGAAGAAACAAGCGCTTGAATTACCCGATATACAGCCATTATTATGTGTGACGATGACACGGAGATTTCTGGTATTTGTCAACCAGACAGCAGTGAAACAACAGTTAAAAACACAATTCCCTTCAGACAAACGTACTAGTGTAAAGTTAGCCGTCGATAATAGCCGGGGCTAATATTCATGAGGGCAGCAACTTGTGTATACAAGTAAAAAAATGTATGATCCTTGAGTTTTGTTTTCCTAAAAAGGCAAAAACTTAGAGTTTGTCAAATATCTGATGAGGTCACTGAACTTTCTAAGTTTTCACCATCTTTTATGATTAAAAAGTAACTTAAATCGAGGAACAGAGTGTGTTGATTATTCTGTCTTTGAGAAACAACAACGAATATTCATCAATCGGGGCCATTTATAACCGAGTATCCGGTATGGGTGTTTCTCATTGTTGATGGCATTACAGATGCCTACCACTACTAGCATCCACTTCATTGAGCTGAAATGGATAGTTGTGCTATTGGCAATCATACCACATCTCCTTATTTTTGTATACAAACATCTTTCAGAAAACACTATGTAATATTTTCATATTGAGAATTTAAAAGGTACAGAACATGCACAAAGCCTATATCATCTTTGTTATACAGTTATGGAAAAAACCTGTTCAACTACTTTTACAAGGCAATAAAGAAAGTCGAATCGTGAAGCCCGTAAACAATACTTTTTTAATCTGAGCAAATTGAAGATTGTGTTATATATTTTACAATAAAAATATTCGCAGATCAAAAACATTTATTTTTAGAGTCCCGGACACTATATAAGTCGACTGTTTTCCACTAATTCCACGTGTTTCAAGTGATAGTAAATTCGTAGTAGCCCACAATGCAATGAAGTTCATTGAGTCGATTGGTCAGTTTTTCAAGGTCGTATTGGTCTTGTGTTTTGGAAATTACTATTAAAATATATTATGACGTCAGGAAATCAAGAGTTCTCGACCTGTTACAAAGATGCGTGATCAAAACAGACATACTATGGTTACAGCAGTCATCACTGTGTTACAATGTTTTTTTGTTGTTGTAATGACACTTTTAGTCTTTGTTGACTTATGAGTTTAAATATTAATTTCGTGTTTAAGCAATTTTTTAACATGATAAAGATATGATATAAGATGGGATCAAATAATTCATTTAAAAAATTGAAATATACCTCTTTTATTTAACTAAGGTGCTGATTAATGTATACCAAAAAGCATCAATATGTCAATCTGTTTTTGCTTTTTTGCTACTCATGCATCTGGATTTCTTAATAATGGCCTTTCTTCATCGTTAATGTGTTGAATATCAGGTTTTTCAATTGAATCATATGTGTTATTCAATTTAGATGTGTTGCCACAAGTGAAATAACGGCCTGATATATAAGATCAAACACTCTGATCACAAACACAAAACAAAATAAAGTTCCAAAAAGCCTGCGCACTATCACCATTTGACTGTTAGAAAAAGAATACAGTTTCAACTTTGTAATTATTGAACTTTGCAATGTCTAGAATGAATCGCACAGTACCCCAAATTCTAAGACAATACAGAACCAACCAGGTTAAACAGAATAATTCGTCTTCTCTTCGGAGTCCTGCACTGATTTGACTTCATAGAAATTGTCGCTTTCTTATTTTCTGGAAATATTAATAGTTAAACTAATCAATCAATTATTACACTTTAGCAGGGCGGATAAGTAGAGGTCGGGTGTATAATAACTATTGTTAAACGTTTTGCGTGTCAAGGCAGCTTGTTTTGCATGTTTGTGCGATCTTTCGGATATTTTCCATTGGTTGGTATCTTTTGAATAATGTACGCCATATTCAATGTTATTCTAACCATTCGGTCCCAGTATTTAAAATCTTTCAATCGCTTACGGATGGATTAAACATACCTAAATAAAATTTAAAAAATCAATGAATGAGGTTGTTTGATTGATATAATATGCCTTTCTGTGCTTTCTTTGTTAAATATTTGTTTCTTTTATTGTAATTTAGAAACTTGTGGTACTTTACATCCTGTCATGTTATTATTTATGATATTCTCGTATTCTTGTCTTTCATTTTTGAATATTTGATTTGTCTGTATGTCTTTTGGTGTTACTTCGGTACATGTATATCACGTAGCTCTGTACTTATGCATCCCGTTATTTTGCTGTTGTAAAACATGTGTGTATGCTTGCCTTTCATTTTACTGTTTGTTTTGTCTGTATGACTTTTTGTGTTCCTTTGTTACATATATGACGTGACTCTGTACTTATACAACCAGTCATTGGTTAATTGTACTACGGTAAATATGTGTATTCTTGTCATTAATATATTCCTAGGGTGCTTGGTCTGTGTGCCATTTTTGCTTGTTGTATCTGTTTATTTTGCTCGCATATTGCTGTTGGTATGGTGGAATTTGATGTTCAATCGACCATTTTCTAAATTGACTGTACCATGTTCGAAATGGGACAGTTGTTATCAATTCGTTTGATGTGTTTGGGCTTTTGTTTTTGCCATTTGATTAGGGACGTTCCGTTTTGAATTTCCTCGGAGTTCAGTACTTTTGTGATTTTCCTTTTTATATACTGTTACCTCGGATTTCATTTAGTTAAAATAATACCCATTGACACCAACTTGACAAAACATTTACAGATTAAAAAATAGATCGAATCTGCTAAACTAATCGACATGACTAATAGTCTTAGTCATATTTTAAATCTCCAAATAATTATATTTAAATTTGATAACCAGACATACAGCTTTTTGGACCATCGAAAACCTATCTTTTCGAATTCAGTGATTTTTGTTTTGTTTGTAAATATAAAAGTGTGGTATTTATGTGATTAATGTGTTATTTAAGGCATATTTCAGTATTTGTTTTCATAGTTATTTAATCACCAATGGTCAAGACTGGGGCTGCTTATTACTTTAAGTTTATTATATTGTGATCTAAATTTATTGTCTTTCAAGTTTATCGATATTCATGATTTACAACCTGGAAGTGTCAGATACAGACAATGAGATGTGGTATGATTACTGACTCCGTAAAACAAACATTATATTCTGATAAATCCATGTTAGAAGTTTTGCTGAGCTTCATTAAAACATTATTTTCTGCATTATTCTGATATGACTTACATTCAGAAATCTTTTACCCTTTAAAAGCAGATAAAGTATAGCATTGATGAGATATGTGAGTATTTCCCAGCCTTTTCCCGCTAAACGCATCCACAACACTCCGTGACGATCATAAGACGTAACCGCTAGCCAGCACCATACTCCATTTATTCCGGTCATTGATTCGTTCTTCCCTAACACGCCCATAGTTAACGCTACCGTTGTAATGATTCCTGAAACATGTATCAAAATATGTACTAAGAAAACGAATACAACAGTTTGAATCGTGTGTAACTCAAAATATTATTCAAGTAGCCATTCAAAGAAAAAAGGAGTTAGTTCAATATATATTAATAATGTTTACCATACATTTAGTACGTATATGTCATTCGTTATTTGATTATAAACGATGTACATAAGTCAAGTTATTCAGTATACATGAAAAAGGAGAGTTTTCATATATACTGAAATGAAATTCATTATATTCGGACCTCATTTATCAATCTGCTTTAACGTACAAAAGAACAACAATATGCAATAAAGATATTGTTACGTTAATAAAAAAAGAAAAAAAACAAAAGAACATCAACGAAAATTGAACAAGTCTCTGGACCAGAAATATCCAGCTTGTAAACCGTAAAATTGACGAGTTAGAAAATTTCAAACCTGGTATTCCACATGCTACAACATGCACACACATAAACTGAACTCCAGATATATCTACCACTCGGGAAAACCAAACGCAGATGAAAAGATAAATTGCAATGAATGATGTCCACAGAAAAGAAGCAATACTCGAAAATGTTGTAATGAAACTTTGAGCTTTACAGAAATTATCAGATGCGGAATCACAAGTGTTGCTATTCTGCAGTCCAATCGAATACCATCTCACAGTCGCCATTCAGTATCCTGATGCAGTCAGTATATCTGCTAATGTTAGAGCTATTAACATCAAACGAACAGTATTACGAGTAGACGGCACAACATAATATGACCAAATTAATACCAATCCTCCAAGTATTGACAACAAGGAACTTATGGTTGTAATAACAGCTGATACCGCGAGTTCTCCAAGGTTAAATTTAGTGATGTTAGTAAATTTAATTGTATCGTTTGACTTGACATACATTTTTACTTTGGATAATTGTTAACGGTACCTAAAATAAACTATACACGTACATCTTATTTAACTACGAATTAACTTAACTGATCAATTGACATGCATTTGTTTATCTAATCAGAAAAGATACTCTTTAATACGATTACATTTAAAAATGATACAAATAGACATGAAGTAGTATTTATTGGATACTATTGAAGAGTGTCACCATTGAAAGATAACATTATCGGACTTCCAATGTACGATGTGATACCCTTTTGCCAAAGGTTTCTAAAATGGGATATTGTGAACTGATGCATGCTACACATTAGCAATGAAATATTATCGCTGTTTAAAAATGTGTGAATGAAATAATATTTGTTTGGCATACATTCTTCAAATTGCATGTAAATCGTTATAGGAAATAAGTTGCCAATTGTAAAGGAGAGGCAAAATATACCAAAGGGACATTTAAACGTATAAGTAAAAGAATACTGACAACACCATGGCAAAAAAAAAAGAGGAAGAAAAACCAAATATTAGTATTTAAAATACAAATGAGAATAGTAAAGATTATCAACATGCGACCTACCAGAAACCGGGTTTAATATCAGCTGCTTTACTAAATGAAAATTAGTTAATGATTAGTAAATAAATAACGAAAATTCGTGAAAACCTTTAGTCTTACAATGTCTTAGTCAGCCAGAGGCCATGGTGGCCGCGTGGACTAACTGGTTTATCTGACGTTGTGTCTTTCGAAACTTAAACCATTAAATGTGCGTTCGATTTCGATCTTTATTTACTAACAATTATGATAATTAATATGCATTTATTTTTTGTTCAATGAAACGTGACCTGATTATCAATATAATGAGTTTTATTTATTTTTGCTGAACTTTTGAGAGATAATGTTTCTTTGACATCCGATTATGTGTTTAATTGAGATCAAGAAGGCGTGTCTTTTTTTCTAAGAGTACAGATACTTTTTTAACAGCAACAACATGTTTTATTTACACTACAGCTACGACATGATTTAGTGTGACTGCAAACGAAACATCAATTCAATAACTAACCGTGTTTAGTTTATAGATGGGTATTTATTAAATATAATAACTTAATCAATGGGTTTGATGTCTTTCATTTGGATTTCACTGTTTAACACTAAGCTTGCGGCTATTTGGAGGTTTAAAATGATAGAAAGCACCTGGCCTTTCATTTAAAATAGTTTCAAGAGATTTAACTTTACGAACCTATGACCGTTATCCTCACCTTCTCAATTGAATTAACCAAATTACAGTTCGATTGAGTTTTTATAGAATCTAATCTTTCTTGTTTCGTCTAAATTTGTATGTGATGTTCACTTTCAACGTAAATTCTGTGTGACAAAGAGTGTCTTATCTTTTCTATCTAGATTGAAATAATAAATTGATACAGCAGTTTATTTAATCCTCTAAACTGCTCAAATTACATTATATTTACTACTACCACTACTTGTAATAGTAACAATGATGATAATTAAAGTACCCTACTATTCTTTGTTCTTTTTTTGTTTATCCTATTCTTTTCATTTCTGTAATTTGTGGTTGCTTTTTCTTTACATTTGACCATTATTCTGTGTAAACTCCAAGCAGAGGTTTGTCATTTCATTGTTCCTTAATTGTTTATGACATGTTTGGCTATTCTTTTTATTTTAGCAAATCGATATTTGTTATTCCTTATAGTTTTCTTTTTGCCTTATTGGTACACTTTATTTTGGTTTTTTTGTCTATTGTCCTGTATTAATATAATGTAATATATGCATATACTCCTATTAACGATAACCATCTCATAAAATGGTGGGTGGTGGTTTCACATAATAACGAATGATGCTACGTTGAACTATAGGCAAACTTCGAATAACTTTAATTTCTCAAACGAACCCCTTAAGTAATACCTATTCATGCTTTTCTCGAAAATCATGAGGGCATATACCCGTAAAATCGGCAATACGGGTATATGCCATCCAATCAAATTGAACATAAATACAAACCATGTGTTTGATATAAACACACACACGTGTTTATAGTAAATAATCACTTGACCGTTACAACGTCATGTGACCAATAACTTTAATAAATATATTAATAAAATAGTAACATTTTAGATAAAATTTCACAAATCTTGAAACCCTCCTCCTATCCCTGATCTGCACTTGTAGTCACGTTTGGGTCAAAGGTAAATGTGAACTATTGACATTACCACTTGGCATCTATCGTTGTCTGAATCTTTCTTTCGTTTAAACAAGAACTTTAACCAAACTGATAAACGGGTCATTTTAGAAAAAAAAATAATGTCGAATTTTCAGTTCACCTTTGCTTTATCTTTCATGGTTAATGAAAAACGTATTTATTACTGTTTAAAAATAAGATCGGAGCATTTATGATTCTTAAAATTGAAAACAAGACATGAATCAGGATGAATATAATTTTATTTTCAAAAACTGTCTGCATGAACATTGCTACATCGGCAAACAAACATCAACATTTGAATTCCAAGTTTCCTTAACAGCACATTTCAATTGGATTTAATGTCAAATGCATACACACAATTAACATTATATATAAAGCCAGATATGTAGTTTTTATGATTTGTTTTCTATACATAATTATGATGTCAGCACACATAGAAAAAGA